>NC_142068.1:2667500-2817500 GCF_059756535.1 Pantherophis guttatus | reverse complement strand
AGATAGATAGATAGAACTGGATGGATGGATGGATAGATAGATAGATAGATAGATAGATAGATAGATAGATAGATAGATAGATAGATCTGGATGGATGATGGGAGGGAGGGAGGGATGGAGAAGGATAGATAGATAGATAGATAGATAGATAGATAGATAGAACTGGATGGATGGATGGATAGATAGATAGATAGATAGATAGATAGATAGATAGATCGATCGATCTGGATGGATGATGGGAGGGAGGGAGGGATGGAGAAGGATAGATAGATAGATAGATAGATAGATAGATAGATAGATAGAACTGGATGGATGGATGGATAGATAGATAGATAGAGAGAGATAGGTCTGGATGGAGGGATGGAGGGATGGAGATGGAGAAGGATGGATGGATAGAAAGATAGATAGATAGATAGATAGATAGATAGATAGATAGATAGATAAATCTGGAGGGATGGATGGAGGGATGGAGGGATGGATGGAAAAGGATAGATGATAGCTAGATAAATAGCTAGATAGATAGCTAGATAGATCTGGAGGGATGGATGGATAGATAGATAGATAGATGATAGATAGATAGATAGATAGATAGATAGATAGATAGATAGATAGATAGATCTGGATGGATGATGGGAGGGAGGGAGGGATGGAGAAGGATAGATAGATAGATAGATAGATAGATAGATAGATAGTCAGATAGATAGATAGATAGATAGATAGATAGATAGATAGATAGATATAGATAGATAGATAGATAGATCTGGATGGATGATGGGAGGGAGGGAGGGATGGAGAAGGATAGATAGATAGATAGATAGATAGATAGATAGATAGAACTGGATGGATGGATGGATAGATAGAGAGAGAGAGAGAGATAGGTCTGGATGGAGGGATGGAGGGATGGAGATGGAGAAGGATGGATGGATAGAAAGATAGATAGATAGATAGATAGATAGATAGATAGATAGATAGATAGATAAATCTGGAGGGATGGATGGAGGGATGGAGGGATGGATGGAAAAGGATAGATGATAGCTAGATAAATAGCTAGATAGATAGCTAGATAGATCTGGAGGGATGGATGGATAGATAGATAGATAGATAGATAGATAGATAGATAGAACTGGATGGATGGATGGATAGATAGATAGATAGATAGATAGATAGATAGATAGATAGATAGATAGATCTGGATGGATGATGGGAGGGAGGGAGGAATGGAGAAGGATAGATAGATAGATAGATAGATAGATAGATAGATAGATAGTCAGATAGATAGATAGATAGATAGATAGATAGATAGATAGATAGATAGATAGATCGATCTGGATGGATGATGGGAGGGAGGGAGGGATGGAGAAGGATAGATAGTTAGATAGATAGATAGATAGATAGATAGATAGATAGATAGATAGAACTGGATGGATGGATGGATAGATAGATAGATAGAGAGAGATAGGTCTGGATGGAGGGATGGAGGGATGGAGATGGAGAAGGATGGATGGATAGAAAGATAGATAGATAGATAGATAGATAGATAGATAGATAGATAGATAAATCTGGAGGGATGGATGGAGGGATGGAGGGATGGATGGAAAAGGATAGATGATAGCTAGATAAATAGCTAGATAGATAGCTAGATAGATCTGGAGGGATGGATGGATAGATAGATAGATAGATAGATGATAGATAGATAGATGATAGATAGATAGATAGATAGATAGATAGATGATAGATAGATAGATAGATAGATAGATAGATAGATAGATAGAGTGAAAAGAGGAACCTGCCTAGAATCCCTGTGTAGCCACAAAGTCCAACCTCCCTTAAGTGCTGTTGGTCCTGATCCAACACTTAACAGGTGCAGATGGATTTTAGCAGTAAATCAGTTTAATGGCTCCTCCATGTCTGGACTTGTGCCCCCAACAGAAAAGTCCCATCAGAGCTCTGGACCTCACCCCCCCTCCCTGCCATACATTCCCCCCCCCACTCCAATTCTCCCCAAGAGCTTTACCTTGAACCTGCCCGAATCCTGAGCTGCGACAACGGTGATAATCTGGTGGGACAGCAGGATGAGGAGGGGCACGAGGCAGGAGGCAGCAGGAATGGTTAGGAGCACCCTGTCCCAGATGATCCTGTTAAGGTTGGTGTGGGAGAAGAGAGGATGCCGAGGGGCAGAGTTGGGGGGTGGGTGGGCTGCCTGGAGGTGGGGGGGGGACGCAGTCCCTGAGCTCAAACTTTGGGAAACGAGGACCTGGATGGGAGCTCCAGAGGTCAATTGGGATCCCTGCAGAAAAGATGCTTCAGCCAGTTAACAGAATCACAGAGTTGGAAGGGACCTCGGAGGTCTTCTAGTCCAACCCCTTGCTCATCCAGGAAACCTTATATCATTCCAGACAAATGGCTGTCTAGTCTCTTCTTAAAAAACCTCCAGCGTTGGAGCATTCACAACTTCTGGTGGCAAGGTGTTCCACTGATTAATTGTTCTAACTGTCAGGAAATTTCTCCTTAGTTCTAGGTTGCTTCTCTCCTCAATGGGTGATTAGGGGCTTGGCTGTGCTAGGCTGTGCCCCTAACCAATCAGAACACACCTCCACCCAATCAGAACACAGCCAAGTTCCCACCCAATCAGCTCACACCCCCACTAGCAGTTAAAAGGAAGAGACAGCTGCGATCTCACATTGCTCCTGGAAGCACGAAGCCGAGAACACCAGCCTGAAGATGACGAATGAGACTTCGTCGAAACGTCGCCAAGACACTTCCATTTTTACGTGGGAGAAGACCCGAATAACCAAAGACCTACATACAAACACCCGCGAAAACCTGAGAAAACATATATATATATATATATATATATATATATATATATGCACAACAGCAACACAGCTCACCAGCTCAAATCCCCCTGCTACTCAGACTAACCCGAGCACAACCAAGCCCCCACCCAAACAGAACACACCCCCATCCAATCAGAGCACAGCCAACCCCCCATCCAATCAGAGCACAGCCAAACCCCCATCCAATCAGAACACACCACCACCCAATCAGAACACAGCCAAGCTCCCACCCAATCAGTTCCCACCTCCACTGGCAGTTAAAAGGAAGAAACAGCTGCGATCACACACATTGCTCCTAGAAGCACGAAGCCAAAGACACCAGCCTGAAGATGACGAATGAGACTTCGTCGAAACGTTGCCAAGACACCTCCAATTTTACGCGGGAGAAAACCCGAATAACCAAAGACCTACATACAAACACCCGCGAAAACCTCAGAAAACATATATATATATATATATTTGAAATCAAGATGATGCAATCGAAGTTCCACCTGCTTTTCTTTACCCACATTATATAAAATTTATTTTTATTCACTGGCCACCATCTTGACTTTTTTGACCTCAACGGCCCTGGCCAACGTGGGGACAAGAGAGGCTAAAAAAAAAAAAAGGAGGACTGGTTTCGGGGGCCAAGGATACGTGCAGATCTTCTCCACGCCGAAGGGCTCCTGGGAGTTGAGGGCCAGGTAGGTGAAGCAAGCCAGGAGCACCACCAGGTCGTAGCTGGTCAGGAAGAAGATGAACAATAGGAAGAAACGGAAGTTGTGGCAGCCGATGCAATTGTTCACCCACAGGCAGTGATGGTCGAATTCCTGCGTCGGCGCCCAGAAAGAGAGGGGAGGGGGTGAGAAAATTGACATAGGGGGGAGGGTTTATAGAGAGAGGGAGCTGGGCTATAGGGCCCTCTCTCACTGCATTCACCCAACGTACAAAAAGCCAGTTCAGTATAGTAGTTAAGGCAACAGGCTGGAAAGTGAGACACTGGGAGTTCTAGTTCCATGTTAGGCATGAAAGCCAGCTGGGTGATTTAGGGCCAATCACCAGGAGACAGTGAGTTCTAGTCCCGCCTTAGTCATGAAAGCCAGCTGGGTGACTTTGGGCCAATCACCAGGAGACGGGGAGTTCTAGTTCTACCTTAGGCATGAAAGCCAGCTGAGTGACTTTGGGCCAATCACCAGGAGACAGTGAGTTCTAGTCCTGCCTTAGGCAGGAAAGCCAGCTGGGTGACTTTGGGCCAATCACCAGGAGATGGGGAGTTATAGTCCTGCCTTAGGCACGAAAGCCAGCTGGGTGACTTAGGGCCAATCACCAGGAGATGGGGAGTTATAGTCCTGCCTTAGGCAGGAAAGCCAGCTGGGTGACTTAGAGCCAATCACCAGGAGACGGGGAGTTCTAGTCCCGCGTTAGTCTTGAAAGCCAGCTGGGTGACTTAGGGCCAATCACCAGGAGACGGTGAGTTCTAGTCCCGCCTTAGTCATGAAAGCCAGCTGGGTGACTTAGGGCCAATCACCAGGAGATGGGGAGTTATAGTCCTGCCTTAGGCAGGAAAGCCAGCTGGGTGACTTAGAGCCAATCACCAGGAGACGGGGAGTTCTAGTCCCGCGTTAGTCTTGAAAGCCAGCTGGGTGACTTAGGGCCAATCACCAGGAGACAGTGAGTTCTAGTCCCGCCTTAGTCATGAAAGCCAGCTGGGTGACTTGGGGCCAATCACCAGGAGATGGGGAGTTATAGTCCTGCCTTAGGCAGGAAAGCCAGCTGGGTGACTTTGGGCCAATCACCAGGAGATGGGGAGTTATAGTCCTGCCTTAGGCACGAAAGCCAGCTGGGTGACTTAGGGCCAATCACCAGGAGATGGGGAGTTATAGTCCTGCCTTAGGCAGGAAAGCCAGCTGGGTGACTTAGAGCCAATCACCAGGAGACGGGGAGTTCTAGTCCCGCGTTAGTCTTGAAAGCCAGCTGGGTGACTTAGAGCCAATCACCAGGAGACGGGGAGTTCTAGTCCCGCCTTAGGCATGAAAGCATGAAAGGTGACTGACTCCCTGTAGGAGGTCACTGCAGATGGTTGATCTTAGCTAGCAGCTTCAGACTTGAGACCACCAGGAAATGCATTGGGAGTCCTTGACTTATAACCATAATAGAGCCTGGCCATCACGGTTGTAGGTTGTGACAGTTGTAAAGCGGGTCACCCACATTTCCGACTTGATTTTCTAACCTTTTTTAAACAATGGTTGTTAAGCAAATGTTGCGGTCGTAAAGCGAACACTGCAGTCATTAAGTGAACCAATTGTTTTATTACGGGCTGGTTTTGCCAAAGAACGGAAGTTCAGGTAGTCCTCAACTTACGACCACAACGGAGCCCAAAATTTCCGTTACCAAGCAAGACTGGTCTTGCCCCATTTTATGACTTTTCTTGCTAAGTGAATCACTACAGCTGTTAAGGGAGTCACGCGGTTGTTAAGCGAATCTGTCTCCCCCGTCGACTTTGCTTGTTGGAAGGTCGCAAAAGGGGAAATCACATGACCCCGGGACACTGCGACTGTCATAAATGCGAGACAAGCGTTCTGAATTTAGATCACGTGACCCTGGGGATGCTGCAAATGGTCGTAAGTGTGAAAACCGGTCGTAAGTCCGTTTTCCGTGTGCCGTTGTAACTTCGAACGGTCACTAAACGAACGGTCGTAAGTGGAGGACTACCTGCAATCGCACACACCCTCTGGGAGGAAAGGTGTTTGGAGGAATTGTGTGTTTGTGTGTTTGTGTCTTCCTGCCGTACTTTACCTCCACACAAATGTTGCACCAGCGACAATGGAAAGTGTGCGGCAAGCAGTACAGCTGGCAATTGTTGCACCAATGTTGCTGGGGGCTGCCCAGTGTGTTGGCCTGGTTCTCCAGCTCTTCTTCGATGCCTTGGGAGGGAAGGAAAGGAGACCACAAGGTGTGAAAACTGGCTCTCCTTGCGCCCGCCAGTGTGACTGTGTCTTTGTGCTACGCAAGGAGTTCACACACACACAAAAGAGACACACAAAAACAGCTTTAAAAAGAAAGACGAACACCAACAGATGAAGAAGTGATAAAAAAAAAGTTTTAGAATGTGCTGAGATGGACACGTTAACGAAAGAAAATAAAGAAAAAGAAGAGACAGATTACTATGCAATTTGGAATAAACGGTATGAATGGCCTGAGAGCAGAAAGAAAGAACAACACAAATAGGGGAGAAGATAAAATGTAAAATATGTATGTAACATATATATATTTATATGTTTTTGCAAGTTTTGGGGTATTCGGGTCTTTTCCCGTGTAAGATTGAGAGTATCTTGGCGACGTTTCGACGAGGTCTCACTCGTCATCTTCAGGCTGGTGTCTTCGGCTTTGTGCCTGTGCAAGGAAAGCGTGATCGGAGCTGCCGTCTCTCTATAAATACTGGTGGGGAGGTGTGGAGTGCTGGCTTTGTTGTTGTAAGCGGGTTGGTTGGCTGTGTTGTTACATCTTGGTTAGTTGATGGAGTTGATGTTTGCAGATTAGTCGGCTGTTTCGTAACATCCTGTGTGGGCGAAATCCTAGCTGTGTGCCCATTAGTCTTTTGTGTTGTAATGACCTGGGTAATGGGTTGTGTGTGGTAGCATCCTGAGCTCTAGTGTTGTGACATCCTGAGTCCTGTGCTGCAACATCCTGGGTAGTTGGCTGTGTTGTAACATCCTGAGCTTCAGTGTTGTAACAAGAGAGTGGGACCTCGTCGAAACATCGCCAAGATACTCTCAATCTTACACGGGAAAAGACCCGAATACACCAAGACATGCATATATATATACAGATATATGTTTTCTGAGGTTTTCGCGGGTGTTTGTATGTAGGTCACACACATTGCTCCTAGAAGCACGAAGCCGAGAACACCAGCTTGAAGATGACGAATGAGACTTCGTCGAAACGTTGCCAAGACACCTCCGATTTTAAGCGGGAGAAGACCCGAATAACCAAAGACCTACATATACATACATACATACATACATACATACATACATACATACATACACTGTATATATAATATATATATTTTAGCTAATTGTTTTAAAGGGAAAAAAAGTTAAGCATTAATGGGTTTTTCAGGCATCTGAAACAAATATATAGAAATGTATAACATTAAGGCTATTAGGATGAAAAAATATATTGTAATCAATCGAAAAGGGGACAATGAAGAAAATGAAACAAGCGGAAAGCAGACCTTTTTAACACTTGTTAAAAAGAGGATATATTTATATGTTGTATGTTATGTGTTTGTCAGAATGTGTGGTAATAAAACAATAAAACTTTAAAAAAAGAAAGAAAGAAGAAAACTCCACGGATGAGGCAGCTGCTGATATCTTTTGCATTTTTGTATTTTATATTATAAACTAATAATAATAATAATAATAATAATAATAATAATAATAATAATAATAATAATATTTTTCTATAAGTCCATTCTGCACCTCCTCTTTGGCATATAGTTTAGTATAATAGTCCACAAAAGCTTCTTTAATTAATTTTTGTTGAAAAATTTCTTTCCCTCCAATATCAATACTATCAATAGTCCGTATACTTTGTTTTTTCCTAAATGTGTAAGCCAACCATCTGCCCGGTTTATTAGCGTTACAAAATGTATTGTGCTTCGCATATTGTAAGTTTGTTGCAACTTGTTCCGCCATAAGCATTTGGAATTGGTCTTTCAAAAGTTTTATAGCACCGCATATTCTTTCATCTGTTGGATTTTTAATAAGTAACTGTTCTTTATTCTTTATTTCTATTTCCAATTCAGATCTTTTCTTTTGTCGAAACAGTCTATGTTTAGAGTTCATGTAGATAAGTACCCCTCTCATATAAGCTTTACTTGCGTCCCACACAATTTCTATTGGGGTACCTTTATTCAAATTTATTTCAAAAAATTCTTTCAGATGCTTTTTAAGTTCTGTTGTGTTTTTTTCATATCTAAACAAGTTCTCATTTAATCTCCAAGAACGTCTCTCAACCTTATCCATCTCAATTTCTATCCATACTGGGCTATGGTCAGTCAAAATTCTTGGAAAAATCTTTGTTCTTTTTGTCTTGACAAGTAAATCATCTGACAACAAAATAAAATCAATCCTAGAGAAGGATCTATGTCTATCTGAATAAAAAGTATAATCCAGTTCTTTTGGATTATGTATTCTCCAAATATCTTTTAGTTCCAAATCTTCTTTCATATCAAAAAAGGTCTGAGGTAACCTAATCCTAGATTTCGCTGAACTTCTTTTGTCTAATTTAGAGTCTATTACTCCATTCCACTCCATTTTATTTAAACGATAAAAGAGTTACAAAAATTACTGATCAACAAAAGGAAAGAATGAATTATCCTATAACAGAGGAGGAGATAATAGTAGCAATTAAACAGCTAAAAACAGCCAAAGCTCCTGGCACGGATGGCTTGACCGCAGTGTATTACAAAACTTTGCAAGCCGAAATGGTGGAACAACTCAGAGATTTATTTTGCAATATTCAACAAGGGGGTAAAATACCCCCATCATGGACAACAGCTTACATATCTTTGATACCAAAAGAACAAGTTGGTCCTAAAAAACCAGAGAACTACAGACCAATATCTCTTTTGAATACAGATTACAAAATCTATGCGAAAGTACTAGCCAACAGGTTGATGCCAGTAATCCAAAAGGTGATTCATGATGATCAAGCGGGATTTATCGAGGGCAGACACATGAAGGATAATGTAAGGCAAGTAATAGATTTATTGGAATATCTTGAGAAGAATAAACAGATTCCTGCAGTGCTGGTCTTTTTGGACGCAGAGAAGGCCTTTGATAGAGTGGATTGGAATTTTCTACTAAAGACTTTAAAAAAGATGGATTTTGGGGATCAATTTATACAGGCGATTTCAGCAATTTATCAAGAGCAAAAGGCACAGATCATTATTAATGGAAGTTTGACAACAGAGTTTAAAATTGAAAAAGGAACAAGACAGGGATGTCCGTTGTCCCCACTTTGATTTATTTTAACACTAGAAGTCTTGCTAAATACAATACGGGATTCTAATATCTTGAGAGGTATAAAGATTAGGCAAGAGGATTACAGAATAAAGGCATTTGCAGATGATCTGGTTGTTACCCTATCACAACCAATGGAATCAATAATCCTGATGAAGGACATTATACAAGACTATGGTAAAGTTTCAGGTTTTAGATTGAATCCAAAAAAGACTAAAATGATAGCTAAAAACATGACACAAGATCGTAAACATGAGCTTGAAAGGAGGGCAGGTTTTGAGACTGTACCTAAGGTAAAATATCTAGGAGTTCAGATTGCAGAATCAAATATGAAATTGTTTCAAAATAACTATGAGGTGTTGTGGCGAGAGGTGCAGAAAGACTTGGAGACTTGGAAAAAACTGCAGCTGTCTCTACTTGGAAGAATAGCGGCAGTTAAGATGAACATTTTGCCAAGATTTCTTTTTTTGTTTCAAATGATTCCGGTGCTTAAAAGTGATAAACATTTGAAAGTCTGGCAAACTGGAGTCAATAAGTTTGTCTGGAATGAGAAAAAGCCGAGAGTGAAATTGAAAATTATGCAAGATGTTCCAGAAAGAGGAGGTCTTAAACTTCCAAACCTACAGTTATATTATGATGCAGCAGCTTTAACTTTAACAAGTGATTGGTTTGGAAGGAAAAAGGCTGGAATATTGAATGCAGAAAGTTTTGATCTTGAATTTGGATGGCATGCTTACTTATTTTATGATGACAAAGTTGATAAAGTATTTAAAAGTCATATACTTAGAGACTCTTTGATGAGAGTTTGGAAGAAGCACCGATTCAAATGGGATTATAAAATACCGCTATGGCTGGATCTTGGTCATATTTTGTGGAATACAAATATAATGTCACTCGGGGGGTTTTTATACAAAGAGGTTCTTTTTACAGATGCGGGCAGATGGCAGCTGAAGACATTGCAGACACTGTTGGACGAAGGGATTAATTTAACATGGTTACAATATAATCAATTACAATTGAGATGGAAAGAGGACCAAAAAACTGGTATTATGTTGCATGAGGAAGAATTGGTTAGACATATAAGAGAGAAAGGTCCAATGCATATCAAAAGGCTTTATAATGTTTTGCTAGAAAGGGATTCAGAAACTGAATTAGTTAAAGATTGTATGATTAAGTGGGCACAAAATTTTGAAGAACCAGTGATGTTGGAAACATGGGAAAAAATTTGGGTTCAGAATGTTAAATTTACACAGTCGCAGAACCTGAGGGAAAATTTCTATAAAATGTTTTATAGATGGCATTTAGATCCCAAAAAGTTGTCATGTATGTATCCTAATGTTCAGCCAAAATGTTGGAGATGTGAATGTATGGATGCTACGTATTATCATGTTTGGTGGACCTGTAGGAAAGTTAAGGCATTTTGGATAAAAATTTGGTGGGTCATGCAGAATGTTTTGAAGAAAAAAATTCAATTCTCTCCACAATTGTTTTTATTGGGTATAGTTAAGGGTTTTACATTGGGTGAAACAAAATTGATATTGTATATGATAACAGCAGCAAGATTGTTGATAGGTAAATACTGGAAAAATGAAGCTTTGCCCACTATTGAGGAATGGACTTTGAAGATGGCCAGTTTTGCAGAGATGGCGAAGATTTCAGCATATTTAAAAGATTGTTCACAAGAGACTTATGAATGGGAATGGAAAAGGTGGATAGAATATGTTCAGAACAAATATCAAACTAGAAAGTATCAAATAGCTTTTATTTGAAAATAATGTATTAGAAATATTTTAATGTAATGAGGGTAAAAAGAAAAACTATAAAGGGGAGGGAGGGGTTCAAGTTTTTACATAAGTGTTATATTAAGGGGTTTTTTGGGGTTGTTTTTTTTTTATATCTTTCTTTACCAGTTATGAGTATATTATAGGGAAGTCTGGGGGGGGGGAAGGTTAGGGAGGGTTAGGGAGGTTGGGAAGTTTGGGGGGGGTGGGGGGGGAAAAGGGGTGAAAATGTAATTGTAAAACTTTTGCAATAATAATAATAATAATAATAATAATAATAATAATAATAATAATAAGAATGTCTGTTTTTCCTCCCAGCGCCTAGCCAGCTGGGTGCAGGGATGAATTTACTGGGTTGCCTCTGGGCAGGGCTGAGTTCAAGTCCTCCCACAGCCTTGGAGGCATGTGAAGTGAGCTTGGGCCAATCTCGTTTCTCTTCTCAGCCCAGCCTACCTGACAGGGTTGTTGTGTACTGGACGATATGATGAGGGAGGGCGACTTGCATCACTTCTACGGGTAGTTCTCGACTTACAAGAATTCGTTTAGCGACCGCTCAAAGATACAACAGCACTGGAAAAAGGGACTTATGACCATTTTTCACACTTACGACTGCTGCAGCCTCCTTACAATCACGTGATCAAAATTCAGACATTTGGCCACTGACTTGTATTTACGATGGTTGCAGCATCCAGGGAGTGGATGAGGTGTCACACCATCCCCTTTTGCGACCTTCTGACGAGCCAAGGCAATGAGGAAGCCAGATTCACTTAAGGACCTTGTTAAGTGACAGTGATTCACTTAACAACTGTGGCAAGGAAGGTCGTAAAATGGGACACACAACCCACTTAACAACTGTCCTGCTTGGTTGGCCTCAATTGTGGTTGTAAGTCGAGGATTACCTGCTCAAGAGCCTTGGTAGCGCAGCAGACTAAAGAACTGTTAAGTAGCGCCAGCTGCCTGCAATTACTGCGAGTTCGAATCTCACCAGGCTCAAGGTTGACTCAGCCTTCCATCCTTTCGAGGTAGGTAAAATGAGGACCCGGTTTGTGGGGGCAATAAGCTGACTTTGTATAAAAAAAGAACACCGCTTGGGGGGGCCCAAAAAGCCCTACTAAGCAGGTATATACAAAAGAATGAAGGCTATTGCTTAACGCACTGTAAACCGCCCTGAGTCTCCGGAGAAGGGCGGCATATAAATCGAACCAATAAATAGATAGATAGATAGAGAGAGAGAGAGAGAGAGAGAGAGAGAGATAGATAGATAGAGAGATAGATAGATAGATAGATAGATACATAGATAGATAGATAGATAGATAGATAGATAGATAGATAGATAGATAGATAGATAGATAAATAAATAAATAAATAAATAAATAAATAAATAAATAAATAAATAAATAAATAAATAAATAAATAAATAAATAAATAAGAAATGGCAGTCATCAGTGGCAGGATAATCTGGTTTTCATCCGGATGGAAGAATTTATGAATCCTTTTTATCCATTTCAGACTCTTTGAGGAAAGTGGAATAATTTTTTGGGGCTAACAGTGGATGAAGAGTGGAAGAGGAGCACCCCAGACCAGAGTCTGCCCCAAAGAAGAGGGGGGCAAATTATTCTCCAAAGCACAAGAAGGCAAGACAAGAAACAATGGTTGGAAACTAATCAAGGAGAGAAGCAACCTGGAATTAAGGAGAAATTTCCTAACAGTGAGGACAATTAACCAGTGGAACTGCTTGCCACCAGAAGTTGTGGTTGCTCCATCACTGGAGGTTTTTTAAGAAGAGTCTACTCTAGACAGTCACTTATCTGAAATGGTAGGTTCTCCTGCTTGAGCAGGGGGCTGGACTAGAAGACCTCCAAGGTCCCGTCCAACTCTTGTCATTTTACCTGTATTGAACAAAGATAGGGAACACTCTGCCTTACCTTTATGGAGGATTCCCGTGTCTGTGAAACTGGTGAGGCAGAAGTAAAGGATGGTTGGGATGAGAAGGTTGCCACAAATGATGGGAAAAGCCCAGGAGACATTCAGGCCCAGCCAGGTGCCCCTGAGGACAGCAAAGGACATCGTGGGTCTCTCACACGCTGGACTCCCACAACCGCAGCAACTTCTCTTTAGCACACGGTCCCTAACCCGCTAAGCTGAAGTCCACCTGAAGAATGTCCCAGAATTCCCAGAAGGTGGCCCTCAACTCCCAGAATTCCCAGGAAGTGGACGTCAACTCCCAAAATTCCCACAAGGTGGCCCTCAACTCCCAGAATTCTCAGGAAGTGGATGTCAACTCCCAGAATTCCCAGAAGGTGGACCTCAACTCCCAGAATTCCCAGAAAGTGGATCTCAACTCCCAGAATTCCCAGAAGGTGGACCTCAACTCCCAGAATTCCCAGAAGGTGGACCTCAACTCCCAGAATTCTCAGGAAGTGGATGTCAACTCCCAGAATATCCAGAAGGTGGCCCTCAACTCCCAGAATTCCCAGAAGGTGGACTTCAACTCCCAGAATTCCCAGAAAGTGGACCTCAACTCCCAGAATTCCCTAGCCAGCCATACTCAGCTCAACCCAGCTGAGAGAACGCCAAGGACCCCCAGTTGTTGTCGTCTTCTTCTTCTTCTTCTTCTTCTTCTTCTTCTTCTTCTTCTTCTTTTTCTTCTTCTTCTTCTTCTTCTTCTTCTTCTTCTTCTTCTTCTTCTTCTTCTTCTTCTTCTCCTCCTCCTCCTCCTCCTCCTCCTCCTCCTCCTCCCCCTCCTCCTCTACATATGCCCCTCTCCCTCCTAGCACTGATGATGTTACCTAGTTGGGTCATGAAAGGTCTGCAAGAAAACCACCAAGCTTAGAGAAGCACCTAGGTTTCCCACAGTCCTCCTCCTCTTTCTCCTTCTCCTCTTCCTCCTCCTCCTCCTCTCCCCGAACCCCCCTGCCTCCTAGCACTGATGGTATTACCAAGTTGGGTCACGAAACGTCTGCCAGGAAACGACCAATCTCAGAGAGCACCCAGGACCCTATTCCCCCTTCATCCATCCATCCATCTGGAGGCCGCCGGAGGAAGGAAAGATGCGCGCGGCTTCTCCATACTCACGGGAAAGTGAAAAAGAGGCAGCTCAGCGCCACGAGGGTGCTGAAGTGGAAAGAGGCGAAGGATCCCGAAACGAGGGGGTGGCAGCCATCCCTGCCGGACGCCATGTCTGGAGGAAGAGAGAGAGAGAGAGAGACCCCGGGAAGCTCTTGGCCCAAGCCAAGTGGGGACCCAATGGGAGGCGGTTGTCGTGGCGAGGCGGTGACAATGGCCGGAGGAGGGGAGGGGGCGGGGGTCTCTTCTGCTCTGGAATGTTACTGGGTGGCAGTTGGAGAAGATGGTGGGACCTAGTAGAGGTCTCCTGCACGAGCAGGGAGGGGTTGGACTGGATGACCTCCAAGGTCCCTTCCAACACTCTTACTGTTACTGACCGCAGGGAGCGATTTGATGGGTGCTGTCCCATCAATTTGTGGCCTGGATCTGGCGTGGAGCTGATTTGACAGGCAGACTTCTCTCCCTTTGCAAAGGGGGTTCTTGGCTCACCCCAAAATCGGAATCTCCACGTCATTCAGGCCAAGCCAAAACAACAACAACAACAACATTTATTAAAGGGATTCTTCAGACATTTATTTATTAGGAGAAACTTCCCGGCAGTGAGAACAATTAACCAGTGGAACGACTTGCCACCAGAAGTTGTGAATGCTGCAACACTGGGAGTTTTTAAGAAGAGATTGGATAACCCTTTTTCTCAAATGGTGTAAGGTCTTCTGTCTGAGCAGGGGGCTGGACTAGAAGACCTCCAAGGTCCCTTCCAACTCCATTATTCTGTTAATCAGCGGAACAACTTGCCACCAGAAGTTGTGAATGCTCCAACACTGGGAGTTTTTAAAAAGATGTTGGATAACCATTTGTCTGAAGTGGTGTAGGGTTTCCTGCCTGAGCAGGGGGTTGGACTAGAAGACCTCCAAGGTCCCTTCCAACTCTGTTATTCTATTCTATCAAGATGTATTCTTTTGATAAAATACAGATATTGTCCGACTTACGGCCATTTGTTTGGGGACCGTTGAAAGCTACAACGGCACTGAAAAAAGGGACTTATGACCGTTTTTCACACTTACGACCGTTGCAAGATCCCCGTGGTCACATGATCGAAAGTCAGACCCTTGGCCACTGACTCATATTTACGACGGTGGCAGCGTCACTTAACAACCGTGTTACTAACCGAACAACCGCGGTGATTCGCTCAAACAGCGACGTCAAACAAGGTCGTAACATGGGGCAAAACTCCCGTCATTGTCTCACTTAGCAACTTAGAAGTTTGGGGCACAATTTTGGTCGTAAATCGAGGACTACCAGCAGGATTTTTTTTAAAAATGATATTTTACAGTAATATCTGTATATTACTGATATACAGTATCAGTATGATACTGTGATATCCTGATCACAAAAATATATTTCTTAGGAAACCCGTAACCATGAAATAAAGTAGATTTCCTCCTCTATATTTCTCTTTTGTTTTCTTTAGCATTGGTTTTTATTGTTATTTTTTGAATTTGGGTTTCTGCTGTTTTTTTTTTTCTTTGAGATTAAAGATTGTGCTGTTAATAATAATAATAATAATAATAATAATAATAATAATAATAATAATAATAATAATTTTATTTCTATACCGCCCTTCTCCCAAAGGACTCAGGGCAGTGTACAGCCAATTTAAAAACACAGGACACAACAATGATTAAAAATTAAAATAATTAAATAGATTTGGCCGATTTAAAACCCCAAAATTGGTTGTGTGTTGCACACTTACGTCGCAGCAGCGGCTGCAGTGCAGAAGGCGGCTGGGAGGAATCTGCAACGGAGATGCTGAAATTATCACTCGTACTTATGACGGTCGTAGCATCCCGGGGTTACGCAATTTCATTTTGCAACCTACTGACAAAGCAAAGTCGACAGGGAAGCCAGATTCACTTAACAACCATCTTGCTAACTTAACAACTGATACAGATACAGATTAACAGAGTTGGAAGGGATCTTGGAGGTCATCTAGTCCTACCCCACTGCCCAAGCAGGAAACCCTACACCATTTCTGACAGATGGCAGCCTGGTCTCTTCTCAAAAGCTTCCAGTGACCTGCGGCGATTCACTTAACAACCGCCGCCAAGCAAAACGAGGGGAAATTCACTGAACCCGTCTCAGCGACAGAAAATTGGTGGACGTTAAGTCGAGGACTGCCTGTCCAAAATCTAGCCTGCAAAAACCTGGACGTTTTCTCGGTTCTTTCTTTCTTTCTTTCTTTCTTTCTTTCTTTCTTTCTTTCTTTCTTTCTTTCTTTCTTCCTTCCTTCCTTCCTTCCTTCCTTCCTTCCTTTCTTTCTTTCTTTCTTTCTTTCTTTCTTTCTTTCTTTCTTCTTTGTTTCTTCTTTCTTCTTTCTTCTTTCTTTCTTTCTTTCTTTCTTCTTTCCTTCTTTCTTCTTTCTTCTTTCTTTCTTTCTTTCTTCTTTCTTTCTTCTTTCTTCTTTCTTCTTTCTTCTTTCTTTCTTTCTTTCTTCTTTCCTTCTTTCTTTGTTTCTTCTTTGTTTCTTTGTTTCTTCTTTCTTCTTTCTTTCTTTCTTTCTTTCTTTCTTTCTTTCTTCTTTCTTCTTTCTTCTTTCTTTCTTTCTTTGTTTCTTCTTTGTTTCTTCTTTCTTCTTTCTTTCTTTGTTTCTTCTTTCTTTCTTCTTTCTTCTTTCTTTCTTTCTTTCTTCTTCTTTCTTTCTTTCTTTCTTTCTTTCTTTCTTTCTTTCTTTCTTCTTTCCTTCTTTCTTTTTTGGCACCTTTTGCCAGTTCCTGGTTCATTAACCCAGCAGGCGCCCTGGTGCGGGCGATTGGCATCTCTGCCAATGAACCCAGGAAAAGCAGAAGCAAGAGGGAGGGAGAGTGATTCAGGACGAATGAATCCAAGATAAAATTGTTCCCAGCAGCCCCAGGCAGCAGGACTCTGACCCCAATTTGCTGGAGAGAAAACCCAGCTTCCCGGAAGACCAGATCTCTTTTAGCGGCTGCTTCTCGTGGGATCAAGAAGATCTGAGAAGGCTGGGAGAATCCACCGATGGAAGCAAGCATGGAAGAAAATCCTTCTTTGGAGAACCTGATGCCAAATCCAGGGTAGGCCTTTTCATTCTCTCTTAAGACCCTTTGGAGAGCTGGTTTGGCGCGGTGGTTAAATAGAATACCGGTAGAACGGTATACAACAGAATAATTCTGTTGGAAGGGACCTTGGAGGTCATCTAGTCCAACCCCCTGCTCAGGCAGGAAACCCTCTCCCATTTCAGACAAATCGTTGTCCGATCTCTTCTTAAAAACTCCCAGCGTTGGAACATTCACAACTTCTGGTGGCAAGCAGTTCCACTGGTTAATTGTTCTCCCTGTCAGGAAATTTCTCCTTAGTTCTAGGTTGGTTAGTTTCCATCCATCGTTTCTTATCTTGGCTTCTGGTGCATTAAGTCTTTTTAGCGGATTAGCATAGTTGGAAGGGACCTTGTAGGTCATCTAGTCCAACCCCACCCCCACGCAAGCAGGAGGCCCTACCTACCCCATTTCTGACAAATGGCCGTCCAATCTCTTCTTCAAGGCCTCCAATGATGGACAACTCCACTGGGGTTAGTCGAAATCTGCCCTCTGGGCAGAGAATAGAATAAAATAGAATAGAATAGAAATAGAATAGAATTTTAAAAATGAATAGAATAGAATAGAATAGAATAGAATAGAATAGAATAGAATAGAATTTAAAAAATGAATAGAATAGAATAGAAAATAGAATAGAATAGAAATAGAATAGAATAGTAGAATAAAATAGAATAGAATAGAGTTTAAAAAATGAATAGAATGGAATTTAGAAAATAGAATAGAATATAGAAAATGAATAGAATAGAATAGAATTTTAAAAATGAATAGAATAGAATAGAATTTTAAAAATGAATAGAATAGAAAATAAAATAGAATAGAATTTAGAAAATGAATAGAATAGAAATAGAGTAGAATAGAGTAGAATAGAATAGAGTTTAAAAATGAATAGAATAGAATAGAATTTTAAAAATGAATAGAATAGAAAATAAAATAGAATAGAATTTAGAAAATGAATAGAATAGAAATAGAATAGAATAGAGTAGAATAGAATAGAGTTTAAAAAATGAATAGAATAGAATAGAATTTAGAAAATGAATAGAATAGAATATACAAAATGAATAAAATAGAATAGAATAGAATTTTTAAAATGAATATAATAGAATTGAATATAGAAAATGAATAAAATAGAGAATAGAATAGAATAGAAAATGAATAGAATAGAGAACAGAACAGAACAGAACAGAATAGAATATTAAGAGTTTGGAAGGGACCTTGGAGGTCTTCTAGTCCAACCCCCTCCTCAGGCGGGAGACCCTTATCCCCTTTCAGACAAATGGCCCTCCAGTCTCTTCTTCAAAACCTCCAGTGTTGGAGCACCCTTGTTCCAAAGAGTTTGGAAGGCAAGAGTGGGGGGTGGGGGGGTCCACCTCCTCTCCAAAGCACCGAAGGCCGGACAAGGAGCACATGGTCCTTTCCAATGTGCTTTTTAAGCGTCGGAAGGTCATTCAACCCTCAAACAAAGGTTGCCGAATGTCCTTCCAAAGTGAAACCGCCACTCACCAGTTTGCGCACGGCCCTTGCTGGTTGTTTCCGGAGACAGGGGGGGGGAACCTGCGTAATGGTCAAAAAAAGTCAAGATGGAGGCTGTGCCCGAAGGATCAAAGATGCACCTTTTTATTTACCTCAGAATCCAATGTAAGAAAGGGCTTTATCCAATCATACCATCAGAATGGCGCTGGAAGGGACCTTGGAGGTCTTCTAGTCCAGTCCCTTGCTCAAGCAGGAGACCCTATCCCATTTCAGACAGTCTTTTCTTAAAAACCTCCAGTGATGAAGCACCCACAACTTCTGGTGTCAAGTTGTTCCACGGGTTAATTGTTCTCACTGTTAGGAAGTTTCTCTTTACTTCTAGGTTGCTTCTCTCCTTGATTAGTTTCCACCCGTTGCTTCTTCTCCTGCCTTCTGGTGCTTTGGAGAATAGATGGACCCCCTCTTTTTTGTGGCAACCCCTCAAATTCTGGAAGATGCTATCATGTCCCCCCTAGTCCTTCTTTTCTCTAGACTGGCCAAACGCAAATTCCTGCAGCTGCTCTTTATATGTTTTAGGGCCTTTGATCATCTTAGTTGCTCTTCTCTTTTCCAAAGTCCCAACATCTTTTTTTGTAATGGGGTGACCAAAACTGGACGCAGGATTCCAGATGTGGCCTTACTAAAGGCTTTATAAAGCGGCACTAATCCTTCACGTGATTTTGATTCTATGCCTCTGTTTATACAACCAAGGATTTTTATTAGCTTTTTTGGCACATGTCTGGCTCATGTTTAAGGGATCGTCCACTAGGACTCCAGGATCCTTCTCACAGTTACTGTTTTTGAGACAGGTTTCACCTAAACTCTACTAGTACCTTTGATTTTTCCTGCCCAAGTGTAAAACCTTACTTTTCTCCACTAGAATAGAATAGAATAGAATAGAATAGAATATTGGAATGAAGAATAGAATAGAATAGAATAGAATAGAATAGAATAGAATAGAACAGAACAGAACAGAACAGAACAGAACAGAACAGAATAGAATATTGGAATGAAGAATAGAATAGAATAGAATAGAATAGAATAGAATAGAATAGAACAGAACAGAACAGAACAGAACAGAATAGAATAGAATAGAATATTGGAATGAAGAATAGAATAGAATAGAATAGATAGAATAGAATAGAATAGAATAGAATAGAACAGAACAGAACAGAACAGAACAGAACAGAACAGAACAGAATAGAATAGAATAGAATAGAATATTGGAATGAAGAATAGAATAGAATAGAATAGAATAGAATAGAATAGAATAGAATAGAATAGAATAGAATAGAATAGAACAGAACAGAACAGAACAGAACAGAATAGAATAGAATAGAATAGAATATTGGAATGAAGAATAGAATAGAATAGAATAGATAGAATAGAATAGAATAGAATAGAATAGAACAGAACAGAACAGAACAGAACAGAACAGAACAGAACAGAACAGAATAGAATAGAATAGAATAGAATAGAATAGAATAGAATATTGGAATGAAGAATAGAGTAGAATAGAATAGAGTAGAGTAGCTTGCCTCAAATAACCTACAAATAAAATCCTTAGATGGATAAAAATGAACCTTAACCCTAATATAAATTTGGACGAATGGGAGATGATTTGGAATAGAAACTATAAATTAACAAAAGCGGCAACGTACAAAGAAAGCCAATGTAAAATGCTATACAGATGGCACCTAGCGCCCGCAAGATTAGCAAAAATCTATCCAAATGTAAGCCCCAAATGTTGGAAGTCACCAAGGTACTTTCTTTCACATGTGGTGGTCCTGTCCTGAAGCGATGAGGTATTGTAGAAAAATTCAAAATTGGCTACGAGAATCAACCAATGAAAAAATTGAATCGCTACCTGAAACATTTCTCCTGGGAATACTAAAGACGAAATACCGGGGGGGGGGGGGGGAGATATTTAATCAAAAATGATCCGGTGGATAAAAATAATTCTAAATGAGCTAACCAAAGAAACAGTCCATATTTTTGGGGGTCTGGACAGGATGAACAAACCTCGGAGAGGATGAAGGAAGTTTGTAGGTTTCATTTGAACTCTGTTTTTTTTTTAAATTCTTTTTGGCAGTTTATCCCTGGATTTGATCCATCTGCTGATCGACAACTTCAGCGTCCCCGAAGCGTGTTTCTCCCACCCGCCTTTTGCGCTGCAGCTGCTGCGACGTAAGTGTGCAACGCACAACCAAAGAGGAGGAGGCCACATAATACAAGGAAGCTTATGCAGCTAGTCCTCAACTTATAACCGTCCGTTTAGTGGCCGTTAGGCCATTTCAACACTACAGGTAGTCCTCGACGTACGAACCACAATTGAGCCCAATATTACCACCGCTAAGTGAGACATCAGTTAAGTCTCCTTTTTACGACCTTTCCTGGCACAGTTGTTAAGTGAATCACTGCAGATGTTAAGTTAGTAACCCGGTTGTTAAGTGAATCTGATTGACTTCGCTTGTCAGAAGGTCGCAAAGAAGGCTGCAGTCAATGCTCATAAATCTGAAAAACAATCATAAGTCCCTTTTTTCAGTGTTGTTGTAACTTCAAACGGTCGCTAAATGAATGGTTGTAAATTGAGGATTACCTGTCCTGAAAAAATGTGAAGTACGACTGTTTATCACAACTGTGGACTGTTACAACATCCCCATGGTCACGTTGTCAAAATCTCCTGGCGATTGACTCAAAGTCACTCAGCTGAATTTTGATGGCGTAACCGCGGGGAGGCTGCCGCGGTCATAAGTGTGAAAAACGGTCGTAAGTCGCTATTTTCAGAGTTGTTGTCACTTCGAGCGGTCACTAAAGGAACTGTTGTAAGTCAAGGACTATCTATAACTTCTTCAGTCTAATTAGCTTTAATTCATTTTATATAATAATATAATATAATATAATATAATATAATATAATATAATATAATATAATATAATATAATATAATATAATATAATACAATACAATACAATACAATACAATACAATTAATATATTAATATAATACAATATAATACAATACAATACAATTAATACAATTAATATAATATAATATAATTTAATACAATACAATACAATACAATACAATACAATTAACATAATTAACATAACATAACATAACATAACATAACACAACACAACACAACACAACACAACACAACATAATATAATATATGCACAAGTCGTTCCACTGGTTAATTGTTCTCCCTGTCAGGAAATTTCTCCTTAGTTCTAGGTTGGTTAGTTTCCATCCATCGTTTCTTATCTTGGCTTCTGGTGCATTCGGTCTTTTTAGCGGATTAGCATAGTTGGAAGGGACCTTGTAGGTCATCTAGTCCAACCCCACCCCCACCCAAGCAGGAGGCCCTACCTACCCCATTTCTGACAAATGGCCATCCAATCTCTTCTTCAAGGCCTCCAATGATGGACAACTCCACTGGGGTTAGCCGAAATCTCCCCCCTGGGCAGAGAATAGAATAGAAAATAGAATAGAATAGAATAGAATTTAGAAAATGAATAGAATAGAATAGAATTTAGAAAATGAATAGAATAGAATAGAGTAGAGTAGAGTAGATAGAATAGAATAGAATAGAATAGAATAATTTAGAAAATGAATAGAATAGAAATAGAATGGAATAGAATAGAGTAGAGTAGATAGAATATAATAGAATAGAGTAGAATAGAATATAGAAAATGAATAGAATAGAAATAGAATAGAATAGAATAGAATAGATTGAATAGAATAGAATAGAATAGAATAGAATAGAATTCAGAAAATGAATAGAATAGAAATAGAATAGATAGAATAGAATAGAATAGAATAATATAATATAATATAATATAATATAATATAATATAATATAATATAATATAATATAATATAATATAATATAATATAATATAATATATGCACATAGTCCATCAGGTCCAATAGATAGAGATGGTTTTAGATTCCGTAGTGCCTTTTCAACATTGTCTTCTGTAAAATCAATATGTATAAGATCACCGTAATCGTTGTAATTGTCTGTAGTACGACTGGGAAATTTTGGGTATGTGTTGTTGCCACTTTCAAAGACTGAGCCAAAGAACGTATTAAAGAGATCGGCTTTAACGGTTTCATCAATACAGTCTTTGTTGTTTGGTCCTTTTAGGGGTGGGATGGCTCTCGAGTCTTTAAGTTTGTTGTTTACAAAATTATAGAAGGCACGGGTGGATTTTGTGCGTAGAAGGTTTTCTTCTTGCTTGATGTGATAATTGGTGCATTCAGTCTTTATTTGTTGGCATAGGTTTCTGTAGCGGTTATAATTTAAATTATATTTAATATATAAAATTTAATTCATTTTAATCTGATAAAATGGTTATCTTGTATATGCTTGACAAAATAAATAAAATAAAATAAATTACCGTACTTTTCGGAGTATAAGATGCACCTTTTTCCCCCCTAAAAGGGGGTGAAAATTTAGGTGCATCTTATACACCAAATGTAGCCCCGCCCACCCACTGGCCCCACCCTTTGGCCTCTGCCTCCCAGCAATTTACCTTGCAGCAAACAGCAAAAAAAAAAAAAAAAAGCTCCTTTCAGCTTCAGCACAGCCTAATTAGCACAATGTTGATTGTATCGGCCTCCCGACTCTCAGCTGATTTGCTCTCAGCTGTTTTGCGCAGGGCTCTGCTGCTTGCTGCAAGGAGGTAAATTGCTGGGAGCAGATTTTATTTTTTTCCCTTGTGCTAATCAAGCTATGCTGAAAACGAAACTGAAAGTAAAGCAGGCTGTTTGCTGCAAGGAGGCAAAATTGCTGGGAGGCAGAGGCAGATTTCTTTCTCTTCTTTTCCTCACCAAAAAAGGTAGGTGCGTCTTATAGTCCGAAAAATACGGAAGCTTGTTTTTCCTACTTTGCTCTTAGGGGCAAACGCAGGGCAGGGCCGTTTGGCTCTCTGAGGGGGGAGTTCGGCATTTCGCCCGCTAAAGGTTAAATGCGTTGGTGGTTGCAGAGCAGAACTTGGTGGACCTGGCCATCATCGGCATGGCGACCTTCCTCACCCTGGTGTCCGTGGTCATCTTCGTAGAGGACGCTCTCTATCTCTCCAAGAAGATCCGTTGCTTCGTCAAGATGAAAACTCTCATCTGGAGCAGCTCAGCACCCACAGTAAGCACCCAGCATGGCTCTCCAGTAACCAATAAAGGAGGAGGAAGAAGAGGAGGAGGAGGAGGAGGAGGAGGAGGAGGAGGAGGAGGAGGAGGAGGAGGAGGAGGAGGAGGAAAAAACTGTGAGGTCCTTGGTGCTCTCTAAGCTTGATGGTTTCCTTGCAGATGTTTCATTACCAAACTAGGTAGCATCATCAATGCAAGAAGGGAGTGGGGTGTGTGGAGAGGAGGAGAAGGAGAAGGAGAAGGAAGGTGGATTTTTTGCAGACGTTTCATGACCAAACTAGATAATTTCATCAGTGCTAGAAGAGAGTGGGGTGTGTGGAGAGGAGAAGGAGAAGGAGAAGGAGAAGGAGAAGGAGAAGGAGAAGGAGAAGGAGAAGGAGAAGGAATGTGGGATTCTTGGTGCTCTCTGAGCTTGGTGGATTTTTTGCAGACGTTTCATGACCAAACTAGATAATTTCATCAGTGCTAGAAGAGAGTGGGGTGTGTGGAGAGGAGGAGGAGAAGGAGAAGGAGAAGGAGAAGGAGAAGGAGAAGGAGAAGGAGAAGGAGAAGGAGAAGGAATGTGGGGTTCTTGGTGCTCTCTGAGCTTGGTGGGTTTTTTGCAGACGTTTCATGACCAAACTAGGTAATTTCATCAGTGCTAGAAGGGAGTGGGGTGTGTGGAGAAGAGGAGGAGGAGGACTGTGGGGTTCTTGGTGCTCTCTGAGCTTGGTGGTTTTTTGGCAGACGTTTCATGACACAACTAGATAACAGCATCAGTGCTAGAAGGTTGAGCGCTAACCCCTCTCCCTTCTCGCAGTGATGATGTTAGCTAGTTGGGTAATGAAACATCTCCAGGAAAACCATCAAGCATCAGACAGCACTAAGGACTCCTTATTGCGCCTGGTGTCCTCAGGTTTTCCCGGAGAAGCGTTTGTGTGCTGGGTGACTTTGGGCCAATCCAGTGGACCAAACCAGGATATTAACTCCACATAAGGGCTAAAGTTACTTTTATTGAGATTGGCCGTGATATTTATTTTCTGCACAATAACCTTGCGAGGTGGGTTGGACTGAGAGAGAGAGTCCTTGGGCCAAAGTCACCCAGTTAGCTTGCATGTCTAAAGCAGGACTAGAACTCCCTGACTCCTAGGGATTGGCTGAAACTCAACCTGCTCGCTTTCATGCCCAAAGGCAGGACTAGAACTCACAGTTTCCTAGTCATTGGCTCAAGTTCAGCCAGCTAGCTACAGGATTAGAACTCCCTGTCTCCTGGTGATTGGCCCAAAGTCACCCAGCCGGCTTTCATGCCTAAATCAAGACTAGAACTCACTGTCGCCCGGTTTCTAGCCTTAGCCACTAGATCAAATTGTATTTTGCAAGTCTGGCTGTATTTGTTACCCCCCTTTCCTTCATATCATTCCTGGAGTCAGGGAAGTATCTGCCTGAGCTGAATTTGAACATTATCTGGGTATTCTGGACTTAAAAAACACTTCAGCCCCTAAATATTAATTTATTCCATGTTAATCCATGTTAGCTGCCAGAATTGTTATTGCAAATGTAGGAAGAAAAATCCATCTGGTTCGGTTCCAAGCCGGGAGCAAGGCACTGGAAATAAAATGGAGACCGCATGGAAAGAAGGTCTCTTGTTTATTGATGAGCAAAACCAACAAGAGCATGCAGTTCTGGGGCAGCTGACATAACGGTTGAATGAGTGGATGGATCTTTATAGGTTTCTGTGACTTTGAAGTCTGGGGATTGTGCAATGAAGGGGTTTTTTGGGTCTCTTGCTATTTCCGTGGTGGTGGGTTTATGTCCTAAAAGGTCAGGTCCTGTTCTTAGAATTTGGGTGGAGAGGGGTGTAAATTTTAATTCCATCAACTGGAGGTGAAGGTGTTTTGTCTGTGAGTAGGCTGGCCCAGTCTTTCTTTTTTTTTTTTTTATTGCAAAAGTTTTACAATTACATGTTCACCCCTTTTTTCACCCCCCCACCTCCCTCCCCAAACTTCCCATCCTCCCTAACCCTCCCTAACCCTCCCCCCCCCAGACTTCCCTATTATGTACTCATAACTAATAACACTGATATATAAGCTTGAACCCATCCCTCCCCCTGTATAATTTTTCCACTTTGTCTCTTTAAAATATTTCTAATACATTATTTTCAAGTAAAAGCTATTTGATACTTTCTAGTTTGGTATTTGTTCTGAACATATTCTATCCACCTTTTCCATTCCCATTCATAAGTCTCTTGTGAACAGTCTTTTAAATATGCTGAAATCTTCGCCATCTCTGCAAAACTGGCCATCTTCAAAGTCCATTCCTCGATAGTAGGCAAAGCTTCATTCTTCCAATATTTACCTATCAACAATCTTGCTACTGTTATCATATACAATATCAGTTTTATTTCACCCCGTGTAAAACCCTTAACTATACCCAATAAAAACAGTTGTGGAGAAAATTGAATTTTTTTCTTTAAAACATTCTGCATGACCCACCAAATTTTTATCCAAAAAGCCTTAACTTTCCTGCAGGTCCACCAAACATGATAATACGTAGCATCTAAACATTCACATCTCCAACATTTTGGCTGAACATTAGGGTACATACATGACAACTTTTTAGGATCTAAATGCCATCTATAAAACATTTTATAAAAATTTTCCCTCAGGTTCTGCGACTGTGTAAATTTAACATTCTGAACCCAAATTTTTTCCCATGTTTCCAACATCACTGGTTCTTCAAAATTTTGTGCCCACTTAATCATACAATCTTTAACTAATTCAGTTTCTGAGTCCCTTTCTAGCAAAACATTATAAAGCCTTTTAATATGCATTGGACCTTTCTCTTTTATATGTCTAACCAATTCTTCCTCATGTAACATAATACCAGTTTTTTGGTCCTCTTTCCATCGCAATTGTAATTGATTATATTGTAACCAAGTTAAATTAATCCCTTCGTCCAACAGTGTCTGCAATGTCTTCAGCTGCCATCTGCCCGCATCTGTAAAAAGAACCTCTTTATATAAAAACCCCCCGAGTGACATTATATTTGTATTCCACAAAGTATGACCAAGATCCAGCCATAGCGGTATTTTATAATCCCATTTGAGTCGGTGCTTCTTCCAAACTCTCATCAAAGAGTCTCTAAGTATATGACTTTTAAATACTTTATCTACTTTGTCGTCATAAAATAAGTAAGCATGCCATCCAAATTCAAGATCAAAACTTTCTGCATTCAATATTCCAGTCTTTTTACTTCCAAACCAATCACTTGTTAACAAGTGGCCCAGTCTTTCTTAATGGGCACACAATATCCATATCTAAAGGCTTCAGGCATCTGCTGGAGGTTGTTGAGGGCTGCTTTCTGCCTCTAAAAACATGTTTCTCCATTTCTCCTTTGGGCAAATATAATATTCTACCTCTTAATATCCCCTAAAATATTTCATTCTTGGGGGGAGGGGGGGGCTTCCCAGACAAGCCAAAATTCTCATTGTCACTACGCAGGAGGCAGAATCCTAGTCCATACCTGGTGGGCACCCAGTTGGAGAGGCTGATTCTTGTTTTACTTTTTGACTTGCAAGCTACCCACCCAACGGCTCCACCAATTAAGACTGGTTTTGAATGCTCTCTGCCTGGGGGTCTCCGACCGTAGCCCCTGGCTCCCATGCTGTTGTGTCTTCTTTCCTTTCTCTGCTAGGCTGTCTCCGTCTTCTGCCTGCTTGGACTGTGGGTGCCCCGGGCCATGACGTACGTGGAGATGGGCATCGGCGCGTGAGTATCTCCTTCCAGGGTGATCTTCTGGAGCTGAGCGGAATTGACACTCAGGAATGGGGATGGGGATGGGGATGGACCGGTGGTCCCTTTTTGGATGACCGTGGATGGAGAGATGGCTGAAGACCTTTGAGATGAAGGATGGGGCTGGAAGAGACCTTGGAGGTCTTCTACTCCAACCTCCTGCTCAAGATCATAGCATAGTGGGGCTGGCGGGAACTTCAGAGGCCCTCTAGTCCAACCCCCTGTCCAAGTTCATAGAATCCTAGGGACCTTGGAGGTCTTCTATTCCAACCTCCTGTTCAAGCCAGGGGCCTTATACCATCTCAGACAAATGGTGGTCCAATCTATTCTTGAAAACTCCCAGTGATGGACCAACTCTGGAAGGCAAGTTCTTCCATTGATTAATTGTCCTGTCAGAATATTGTTGGATCTTATGTTTGGGGTGAGCAACCATCGTCCACCACACCTCAAATTTTTTATATACAATGTAAAAAAAAAGATGTGGAGACTCTGGAAAGAGTGCAGAGAAGAGCAACCAAGATGATTAGGGGACTGGAGGCTCAAACATATGAAGAACGGTGGCAGGAACTGGGCCAGAGGTGGGTTTCAGCAGGTTCTGACAGGTTCTGGAGAACCGGTAGTGGAAATTTTGAGTAGTTTGGAGAACTGGCAAATACCACCTCTGGCTGGCCCCACCCCCATCTATTCTCTGCCTCCCGAGTCTCAGCTGATCGGGAGGAAATGGGGATTTTGCAGTATTCCCCTGCCACGCCCACCAAGCCACACCCACAGAATTGGTAGTAAAAAATTTTTGAATCCCACCACTGAACTGGGCCTGGCAAGTCTAGTGAGGAGAAGGACCAGGGGAGACATGATAGCATCTTCCAATATTTGAGGGGCTGCCACAGAGAAGAGGAGGTCAACTTATTTTCCAAACCACCAGAAGGCAGAAGAAGCAATGGATGGAAACTAACCAAGGAGAGAAGCAACCTGGAATTAAGGAGAAACTTCCTAACAGTGGGGACAATTAACCAGTGGAACAGCTTGCCACCAGAAGTTGTGGGTGCTCCATCACTGGAGGAGGTTTCTAAGAAGAGATTGGATTGAAATGGCATAGGGTCTCCTTCTTGAGCAGGGAGGGGTTGGACAAGAAGACCTCCAAGAAGGCCCCTTCCAACTAACGTTCTTCTGCTCTTCGGCTCCATTATCTCTACCTAATGATGGCTTTGGCTTGGCTTCTCCCCACGTAGATATTTCGCCGTCTGTTTTTACCTGACGATGTTGGTCATGGTGGAAGGCTTTGGAGGGAAGGAAGCCGTGCTCAAGGCCTTGAAGGACACCCCCATGCTGATCCGGACGGGGCCTTGCTGCTGTTGCTGTCCCTGTTGCCCCCCCATCACCATGACCAGGTGAGTGGAAAGCAGGAGAGGTGTTAGGGTCCCAAATAATACACCCATAGCGAAAAAGAACTCCGAGGCAGGCCAATTCTTCAAAGAACAGTTTTATTGGATATATCATATTGGCACAGGCTTAATGTAGGTAGGTAAATGCGGGTCCAGCTGGATGATCACTGAAGGGCCCTCTTTATTCATAGTATTGTAGGAAAGGAAATGTGCTTGTTTGAGGGAAGCCAATTATCTCCAGTTGAAAGGAGAGAATTCCTTTGAAGTAGAAACATTCAGAAGAAGGGGCCCCTCAGTTGTCAGAGATACAAGCATTTGGTGATATACAGTTTGAAGGTTAAAGAGATCAAGGATGACCACATGTAATATTAACAAGAGATAATTTGAATCTATGCTTCAGTAATCTACATAAAGAATTATGAATGTTGGCAAAGAATAATATGAAACAGTAACTAGGAAGTGTCAATTAAAAATGACAAATGTATATGATCACATAAACTGCTGAGTTAACAGAATCCTTTGTCTAGAAGGGTATAAAACCATTGTAGCTAATTTCTGTCTTTGTTCAACGCTTCATGTACAGAGCTTTGAACCTATTGCGCAATATACATTGTCTCTGATTAACCCTGAAAAGTTGTGTTGGTCTTATTAAATCCACAACAGGCTGGTGGAAACCGACTCTGAATGTTCCCGCGGTTTTCACCTAATTCAAAGTAAAAGTCTTCCTCCTTCCCCAATCTGTCACATGGTCCAATCACTGTGCTGTCTGTGTTGTGGCCCGCCAGCGGCCAGCAGATCTGGCAGCAGATTCGGACAGTGAGGAGGTTGGGGAGGAACACGGACCAGTCCTGGAGTCTGGGGAAGGCACTGCATCAGAGGCAGAGACAGGGTCGGGACCGCCTGATAGTTGTCAGCTGCCTTCGGAGTCGGACATCAGTGGGGCAGAAGAACAGCTGGGGCCTGTTCCCAGAGTGCGCGTGCGCAGAGCTGCCAGGAGAAGGGAAGAGCTAAAGAACAAGGGTCGACTCAGGAGTAAAGCCACCGGTGAACGATGAATGGCCGCTCCCAGAGGGAAGAAAAGAGGAGCGAAAGGGGAGTGGAGTTTGCAGGAGACAGTTAGTTCGCTTAATTGGTTCGTGACTCTCCGAGACTCCTTGCCAAGTTTTGAAGATATCGGCCTGGCAGCTCTCCAAGCCAGATAAGGCCTGTGTCTGTAAATTCTCCCTTGAAAGACTTCACTGGATGGGAATGAGAGGAATTGACAGTAACTTAATAAAAAGTTTAGGTTTTTGTCGGGACCAGGAGTCTGCTTCATGCTCTTGGGAAGCCTAGATCAGAACAGTCTGGTAACTTCACTCCTCCTCTCTTCGACCACCCGCCGGAATGTCCTTGGTTCCCAGGAGAAAGTATTTTGTTTTGGCTACAAAACCCCAGCTCTCTCTCTCCCCCCCCCTCCTATCCCTCAGCTCCAGCGTGGCAGCATTGAAGCCTCAAAATGGCCTCCGTCCAGTCAGCTTCAGGGTTGACAAGAGGGTGCCTCTGTGATGTAGGAATCCACACAGACACCAGAGGGCAGCAGAGAGCTGCGGTTTTGAGGACACCCGGTGGACACCACAGGTTCTGCAGGCCTGTCCTTGAAGGAAGCCCTTCATGGATTTTTGTGGACTCGTGTTCCTGGTTGGCCACGGTGGGCTGCAACATGAAGACTAGATGGGCTTCTCCTCGGTCCAGTAGGCGCAGTCCTCGACATATGACCACCTTTGAGCCCAGAATTTCTGTTGCTAAGCGAGAAAGTTGTCAAGTGAGTTTATCAATTGCAGTGATTCACTTAACAACTGAGACAGGAACGGTCATAAAAGGGAGCAAAGTTCACTTAACAAATGTCTCACTTAAACAACAGAAATGTTGGTCTTAAGGAATTTGCAGAGCAACCCTAGAGTAGCAAGGGTGTGCACATGAAAGCGATTGAGAGCAGTTGCGAATAAATACAGCCAACACACAGATACACTGAGTTGTGTTTACTTTCAGGAAATAAGGCACAGTCCAATAAACAGTCCAGGTCATACACAGATAAAGCAGTAGATAGTAAAACAATAGTCCAGCGATATTCCAATATCAAAGTCTTCTTACCAGTTGTCGTAGTCATACACAATAAACAGTTGCAAACAGTACCAAACACAGCACAGAGCAGTAACAATCAGCAAAGAGCATCAAAGAGCATCAAAGAGAAACAAACCCTGTTTCAAGCTCTCTCTTAAGGACATTGGCTACAGAGCTAACCAATCAGGATACAGTATGATGCAATACAGCAATACAGTCTTAAAGCTATAATGCTGGTGTCAGGTTTTCAGGCCGTCTTCAAATAAATTGCGTCTCAAACAAAGTCTTTTTTGAAACAAACTTCCATTTTATTTAGCACGGCAACTTTTACACTGACTCCATGCAGCCAGCACTGAGGTGCTGACCCAAAATCCCTCCTCTTCCTTCCCCCACTCCTCTGCATTCATTGGCCATCTTCCCAATCATTCACCCCTTAATCTACTGCTCCAACTCAAAGAATTTCCCCCCTCCCATCCATCTCCTAGAAGACATTATCTCCAGATAAAATAAGTAGGTGAAAGGCAACCGTCCCGTTGCAGACACTTGCGTTCTCCTTCTCATGTCAGCACTAGGATGAATGCATCTTGACATGCTGACATCTGGTTTATATATTGCCATCCCAACAAGTTAGGTAATTATCATTTCCTAACAGTTGAGCTCAGTTGTGGTCGTAAAATCGAGAACTACCTGTAGTCCGGTTGCTAGAGGTTTAATCCAACGATAACGGACCTTTTTCCTTCTATTCCCTGCAGACGGAAACTCCAAATAATGTTGCTAGGCGCCTTCCAGTACGCCTTCCTTAAAGTCTCCTGCAGTTTCCTGGGCCTCGTTTTAAGCACCGAAGGCTTGTACGACACGGCCGATGTAAGTGGCATCCGGGCCCTGGCAGGTGGGTGGGTGGGAGGGAGACCCCAAAGCATCTTTTCCTTCTGCCTCTTTACGGAAGAACAGAAAAGAAGAAGAGAAAAAACACACGAGGTCGTGTTAGCCCTTTCCTTCCCGAGGACAATGGGGGAGGATTGGAAGAGGTGGTTTGGTGGTAGACGTTTCATGACCCAGCTAGCATACATCCTCAGTGCTAGAAGGGAGTGGGGTTTGCAGAGAGGAGGAGGAGGAGGAGGAGGAAGATTGTGGGGTCCTTGGTGCTCTCTGAGCTTCGTAGTTTTCTTGCAGACATTTCATTACCAAATTAGGTAACATCATCAGTGCAAGAAGGGAGAGGGGTGTGGGGGAGGAGGAGGAGGAGGAGGAGGAGGAGGAGGAGGAGGAGGAGAACTGTGGGGTCGTTGGTGCTCTCGGAGCTGGGTTGTTTTCTTGCAGATTTTTCATTACCTTCATTACTCCCTTCTAGCATTGATGATGTTACCCAGCTGGGCCATGAAATGTCCGAAGAAAGAAATCAACCCAGCTCAGAGATCACCAAGGATCTCACAGTCCCCTCCTCCTCCTCCTCCTCTCTGTAAACCCCATTCCCTTCCAGCACTGATGATGTTAGTTAATTGGGTCATGAAATGTGTGAAGTTTCCGAAAGATGCCCTCCTCTCTGGCCATGTTCATAAATCACATTCTCCAATTAAGCACTTTGGCTGGCTGTGAAATCCAACACCCTCCTTCTGATTGCGGTCAGGAAGAATGTATGGAATGCAGCTTCAGTTAGGGAAATCAATCAGCTCTATCAGTTCTCCCTCCCTCCTGCTCATGGCAGCTTGAAAGCTTTGCAAGTTGACAAAATGTCTACAAGGAAACATCAAGCTCAGAGAGCACCAAGGACCCACAGATAATAGTTCATGCCCCCAAATTTCCAGGGATGATTCTGGGAACGAAAGTCTGATCGACTTGGGGAAACCAGGGCCAAATATTTAAGAGCTCAGGAGCGCATGGATCCTTCCGCCAGCCCAGCCCAGCCCAGCCCAGGAGCCTCTGGCATTCAGCCTTGTTGGCATCTCTTCTTCTTGCCTCTAGATTTCAGCCACAAGTGTGGCGCTTTGGATCAACACCTTCCTTGGCGTGTCCACTCTCTTTGCCCTCTGGTCGTTGGCCATCCTCTTTCGGCAAGCCAAATCTCACCTCGCAGAGCAGAACATGACGGGCAAATTCGTTTGCTTCCAGGTAATTCTAGGGGTATATGAAGGTATATAGCAGTGATGGCTAACCTTTTTGCCATCACGTGCCAGGAAGGGGGGGCGGGGAAGGTTTGCGAGCATGCATGTGCCCACAACCATAATTCTATGCGTCCTGTCCTGCGCATGCATGCATGACCCTCCCTCCCCGCCCCCCGCTCCTGGCACACAATGGCACAGTAGGCCGGTTTTTCTTTCTCACCTTGCTCCAGATCCTCTCTATGCATCTGGGGAGGGCAAAAACAGCCTTCCCCACCTCCTCGGAGGCCCGAAACGGCCCGTTTCCCAACTTACGGTTGGACAGGAAGTGACATTTTTTTGTTGTCCCCAGCCTCCAGAGACTCCTAGAGAGGCTGCGCTGGTGTGCCAGGTGACATGGCTCCGTGTGCCACCTGTGGCACGTGTGCCATAGGTTCGCCATCATGGGTATATAGCAATGATGGCTAACCTTTTTGCCATAGCGTGCCAGGAGGGGGGCGGGGCAGGGGAAGTTCCCACATACACGTGGCCACACCCATAATTCTATGCGCCCTGCCCTGCACATGTGAGCACAATCCCCCCTCCCCCCCACTCCTGGCATGTGATGGCCAGGTAGGCCCATTTTTCTTCCTCACCTGGCTCCAGATCCTCTCTATGCATCTGGGAAGGGCGAAAACAGCCTTCCCCACTCCCTTGGAGGCCCTACGGAGACCTGAAATGGCTCATTTCCCAACTCCCGGTGGGACAGGAAGTGACGTTTTTTGTTGTCCCCAGCCTCCAGAGCCCCTCTCTCTCTCTCAGAGCTGAGCTGGCGTGCCCACTGATATGGCTACGCGTGCCACCTGTGGCACACATGTCATAGATTCACCATCACGGGTATATAGGATCTCCTGCTTGACCTTCAAGGTCCCTTCCAGTTCGATTCTGATTCTGAGATATCTCAACTTGTTCAAGATCTCTCTGGCTTGATCTGCTTTCAGGTCCTCCTCATTCTGGTGGCCTTGCAGCCGTCCATCTTTAGCATCTTGGCCAGCGGGGGTCAAATCGCCTGCTCCCCACCGTTCTCCTCCAGAGCCCGAGGCCAGCGTAAGTTTCGGGGGGTTAAATCAAGATTTCCACAAGCTGATCTCCTCTCCATAAGTTGCATTCCAATTCTTGTAATTCCCAGAATCCTCCGTGCATATTTCCCACAATGCCCTTGTACAAAATAACTTCTCTCAACCTAGATCTGGGCTCTAGATTTGCTAGAAGAGAGCTCGGGAATGATGGCTCCTTTATGACTTGTGGACTTCAACTCCCAGAATTCCTGAGCCCGTATGGCTGGTTGAGGAATTCTGGGAGTTGAAGTCCATCATGGCTGGTTGAGGAATTCTGGGAGTTGAAGTCCATCATGGCTGTTTTATGAATTCTGGGAGTTGAAGTCCATCATGGCTGGTTGAGGAATTCTGGGAGTTGAAGTCCATCATGGCTTCAAATTTTAAAATAGGTTTTAAATTGATTGGGATTTTAATTTGTCGGGGCCAAAACTATTTAATTTGATTTTAATTCCACTTTTAAATTTTGTATGTATGTATTTTATTGTTTGGCTGTGCACCGCCCTGAGTTCTTTGGGAGTAGGGCGGTATAGAAATCAAATCAAATAAATAAATAAAATAAAATGGCTGGCACAGGAATTCTGGGAGTTGAAGTCCATCATGGCTGGCCCAGGAATTCTGGGAGTTGAAGTCCACAAGTCATAAAAAGGAACATTCCTCACCCTTGTGCTAGAACGAAACTTCCAGGATGCCCAAAATTTTCTAAGTAAGGTGATGGGGGGAAAAAATGGAGTATATTGGAAGAAATGTAGCAATTTCTTAGAACTAAATTTGGAAAATCTGCAATGAATTGTGGTTATCAATTCCTCGACTTACGACCACAGTTGATTGGCCAACTGTGATCAAAATCCCTGTTGCTAAGTGAGAATTTGTTAAGTGAGTTTTGCCCCATTTTATGACCTTTCGGGCCACTGTTGTGAAATGAATCACTGCAGTTATTAAGTTAGTAACACGGTCGTTAAATGAATCCCGCTTCTCCATTGACTTGGCTCATCAGAAGGTCACAAAAAGGAATCATGTGACTCCGGGATGCTGCCACCATCCTAACCATGAGCTGGTTGCTAACTGATGGGGAGCAGCTCACTTAGTGACTGTCTTGCTTAGCAACGGAAATTTCGGGCTCAATTGTGGCCGTAAGTTAAGGACTACCCATAGTGGGCAGCAAACACCAACAGCTACCAAAGTCAAATGCAGCGACTACACTTTCCCAGCTAGCACGGCAGGGGTGAAATGCTCCCGGTTTGGACTGGATCGCCCGATCTGGTAGTGATGGAGGCGGGTGGTTCGGAGAACCGGCAGCAAAAATCCCTGCCCCCCCGGCCCCATGCCCAGCTGAGCCACACAATCATCAGAGGCTTTTTCTTTTAATTTTTAAAAGCATTTTTTCTACAACCTCTTCGGCTGAAAAAATGCTTTTAAAAGTTTTTTAAAAAGCCTCTGATGATTGCACGGCTCAGCTGGGATCGTCAAAGGGATCGTCAGCTGATGATCCCAGCTGAGTTGCCTGATCGGCAGAGGCTTTTTTTCTTTTAAATGCCTCTGACGATCCCAGCTGAGTTGCCTGATCGGCAGAGGCTTTTTTTCTTTTAAATGCCTCTGACGATCCCAGCTGAGTTGCCTGATCGGCAGAGGCTTTTTTTCTTTTAAATGCTTCTGACGATCCCAGCTGAGTTGCCTGATCGGCAGAGGCTTTTTTTCTTTTAAAAGCCTCTGACGATCCCAGCTGAGTTGCCTGATCATCAGAGGCTTTTCTTCTTTTAAAAGCCTCTGACAATTCCAGCTGAGTTGCCTGATCAGCAGAGGCTTTTCTTCTTTTAAAAGCCTCTGACGATCCAAGCTGAGCTGCCTGATCGGCAGAGGCTTTTCTTCTTTTAAATGCCTCTGACAATCCCAGCTGTTGCCTGATCGGCAGAGGCTTTTTTTCTTTTAAAAGCCTCTGACGATCCAAGCTAAGCTGCCTGATCGGCAGAGGCTTTTTTTCTTTTAAAAGCCTCTGACGATCCAAGCTAAGCTGCCTGATTGGCAGAGGCTTTTTTTCTTTTAAATGCCTCTGACGATCCCAGCTGAGTTGCCTAATCAGCAGAGGCTTTTTTTCTTTTAAATGCCTCTGACGATCCCAGCTGAGTTGCCTAATCAGCAGAGGCTTTTCTTCTTTTAAAAGCCTCTGACGATCCAAGCTGAGTTGCCTGATCGGCAGAGGCTTTTCTTCTTTTAAAAGCCTCTGACGATCCCAGCTGAGCTGCCTGATCGGCAGAGGCTTTTTTTCTTTTAAATGCCACTGACGATCCCAGCTAAGTTGCCTAATCAGCAGAGGCTTTTCTTCTTTTAAATGCCTCTGACAATCCCAGCTGTTGCCTGATCGGCAGAGGCTTTTCTTCTTTTAAATGCCTCTGACGATCCCAGCTGAGTTGCCTAATCAGCAGAGGCTTTTCTTCTTTTAAATGCCTCTGACGATCCCAGCTGAGTTGCCTGATCGGCAGAGGCTTTTTTTCTTTTAAATGCCTCTGACGATCCCAGCTGAGTTGCCTAATCAGCAGAGGCTTTTCTTCTTTTAAATGCCTCTGACGATCCCAGCTGAGTTGCCTAATCAGCAGAGGCTTTTCTTCTTTTAAATGCCTCTGACAATCCCAGCTGTTGCCTGATCGGCAGAGGCTTTTTTTCTTTTAAATGCCTCTGACGATCCAAGCTGAGTTGCCTAATCGGCAGAGGCTTTTTTTCTTTTAAAAGCCTCTGACGATCCAAGCTGAGTTGCCTAATCGGCAGAGGCTTTTTTTCTTTTAAATGCCTCTGACGATCCAAGCTGAGTTGCCTAATCGGCAGAGGCTTTTTTTCTTTTAAAAGCCTCTGACGATCCAAGCTGAGTTGCCTAATCAGCAGAGGTTTTTCTTCTTTTAAATGCCTCTGACGATCCCAGCTGAGTTGCCTGATCAGCAGAGGCTTTTAAAAGAAAAAAAAGCCTCTGCCGATCAGGCAACTCAGCTGGAATCGTCAAAACCTTTTGAAAGCATTTTTTTACAACCTCTTCGCCGAAGAAGTTGTAGAAAAAATGGTTTTAAAAGAAAAAAAAATTGGTCACGCCCACCCAGCCACATTACCCCCCCACCCCCCCCATCATGCCACGCCGACAGAACCGGTAATAACAAATTTTAGATTTCACCACTGCATGACGGCCACTGGGAACTGTAGTGCTGAAAACCTCTGGAAGGCAGCATCAAGCAGGAGACATTAGCTGCTTTCAACACTAATCCTGATTTTTCAATCTTTTGCTCCAAGAAATGCACGCCCAGCTGTTGATCTTGGAAACGTTTGTCCTTGCGGTGCTGGCCAGGATGTATTACCGGAAACCGGACGACAAGCCAGGATGCTGCCTCTGCGAATCTCCAGAGTACAACGCCGAGATCAAGCAATAAGAGGGTCCGAGACCCAGCCCCCAACACACAAAATGCTTGTCAAAAATGGCCAAATCCCATCGTACCGGTAGTCCTCAACTTACGACCACCATTCAGCCCCAAAATGTATGTCGCTGGGAAATTTGTGAAGCGAGCATTGTCCCGTTTTTACGGCTTATCTTGCCACCGGTGTGAAGCGAAGGATTGTTAAATTACTCGTACGGTTGTTAAATGAATCTGGCGTCCCCCTTGAAGGTCGCATAAGGGGGATCACATCACCCCGGGACACTGCAACCGTCATAAATGTGAGTCAGTTGACAACGAATGTAAATCACGTGACCACGGGGATGCTGCAAGGGTCGTAAGTGTGAAAAACGGTTGTAAGTCACTTTTTTCAAGGCCGCTGTAACTTCAAACGGCCACTAAGCGAAGTGTTGTAAGTGGAGGACTACCTGTGTGTACGTTTCCACGAAGAGTTTTGCTGCTTGCTGGTGGCACGAGAGAGAGAGAAAAGCCAACCTTCGCAAAGTGACGTTTGGACTATTGGCACAGGCACGCCTATTGTTAAAAGTGCGCAAAGCTCGCCGAATAAATCTTCCGGTTTTATTCTCATCGGAGCGAGAGAAGGGAAGTGTGGTACTCGAGCTGCTAGCCTGGTTGTGTTGTGACATAGGCTTCCTGAGTCATTAAAACACATGAGGAGTTCCAAAAACCTCTTTTATTGCAACAGCTGTGAATTACGTTCATTCACAGCTGAGTCCAGAGGTGGGTTTCAACAAGTTCTGACCAGTTCTGGAGAACCAGTAGCAGAAATTTTGAGTAGTTTGGAGAACCGGTAGCGGAAATTTTGAGTAGTTTGGAGAACCGGTAGTAAAAATTCTGACTGGCCCCCCTCCCTCATCTATTCTCTGCCTCCCGAGTCCCAGCTGATGGGGAGGAAAGGGGGATTTTGCGGTAACCTTCCCCTGGATTCGGGAGGGAATGGAGATTTTACAATATCCTTCCCCTGCCACGCCCACCAAGCACACCCACCAAGCCATGCCATAGCCACCAAACCACGCCCACAGAACCGGTAGTAAAAAAATTTGAAACCCACCACTGGCTGAGTCCCAATTACTTGCAAAAAGTCCTTCGGGATAATCACCAACCTTTATCTCCCTTGACACGCTGCCAAAGACTTACTTGGCAAAGCCACACGGAGTCCAGAATCAAACAGAGATGCCGACTGGGAACAGAATTAACAACGTTGCTTTCCTGTAAAGGGCACACGTGCCTTTGCTCCTCTTTTAAGCCTTATGGGAGGGGCCAATCATCTCCAGGCCTTACTCCTGAGTCGTCCCTTTTGTTTTAACTGTTCTTGCCTTCTGGCAGCTCTGCGCATGCGCGCACTAGGAACAGGCTCCTCCTGTTCCTCTGCCTCTCTGATGTCAGACTCTGGAGGCCCCGCAGTCCGCACATCACTCCCAGATGGACCCGGCCCCATCTCTGCCTCCGATGCAGAGCCCTCGTCCGAGCCTTCCCCAGACTCCAGGACTGGTCCATGTTCATCGCCAGTCTCCTCACTGTCTGACTCTGCTGCCAGCTCCGAAGGCTGTCTAATTTTTGTGTTCAGGAACTTGCGGTCTATGTGGGACAAATCCTTCTGACCTAAGACAAGGGACTGGGGCGATGAGGCTCATTTGTATGTTTTGTGCAAATATTTCTAAAAATTCTGGTTTCGGCAAAGTCGGGAGAGAAACCGGAGGGGGAGGGGTCTGAATTCCATTGCTCCTATTGACTCCGGACATTCCGGTTCCAATGTCCTTCTGAGGACTGAGTCAGCCTGTCTCCAGAAGGTTCCTCTGGATCAGAGGTGTCAAACTCAAGGCCTGCGGGCTCGAACCGCCTTACGGGGTGCTTAGATCTGGCCAGTGGTGGGATTCAAATAATTGAACAACCGGTTCTCTGCCCTAATGACCGGCTGAGTGGGCGTGGCCATGGTGGGTGTGGCCAGGGGGTGTGACAGGCAGCACTCGGCCTCCTGCACCCCCCCGGGGGCAAAAACAGGCCATGAATGGGGACCCCCGTCCCCCATTTTGGGCCTAGGAAGCCTCCCGCACCCCGTTTTGGGCCTAGGAGGCCAACCTGCACTTCGGGCACGTGGTCAATTTAATTGGCCCGAACCGGCTGAATCCCACCACTGGATCTCCCTGGAAATAGTGAAGGACCAGCCTGTGGTGCCTCATGCCAGCAAAAACGGAGCTCAGGGAGCCTCTTTTCACTGGCAGAGGGATGCAGGAGGCCGTTGAGGCCGAAAATGGAGCCTCCATGAGTGACGGCAAGCTGGCCATGTCACGCCACCTGCCCACCCCCCCAAAACAAAACCATGATGTGGCCCTCAAGGAAATTGAGTTTGCCCCCTCTGCTCTTGATCGTAGGACCTAGACATGTTTTTATAGATAAGATTGGATTGTCTTAAAGCAGTGTTTCTCAACCCTGGAAGCTTGAAGATGGGTGGACTTCAACTCCCAGAATTCCCCCAGCCAGCATTGCTGGCTGGGGGATTCTGGGAGTTGTAGTCCACCCATCTTCAAGCTACCAAGGTTGAGAAACACTGTCTTAAGGGGAAGTCCTGCGGCAACAAAAAAGTTTGCAGATTATCCGTGTGCTAGCAGAGTCAATGCTAAAGCACCAGAGTAACAAAGAGACTTCGGGGGGCGGGGGGGAGGCAGGTCCTGGATGGTCTCTGAACTTGGATTTTTTGCAGACGTTTCATGACCCAACTAGGTAATGTCACCAGTGCTAGAAGGGAGTGGGGTTTGTGGAAAGAAGTAGAGGGAGTAGAGGAAAGAAGGAAGGAAGGAGAAGAAAAGGAGAGGAGAGGGAAAAGTGGAAGGAGAGGAAATGAGGGAAGGAAGGAAGGAGAAAGGGAGGAAGGAAGGAAGGAGAAGAAAAGGAGAGGAGAGGGAAAAGTGGAAGGAGAGGAAAGGAGGGAAGGAAGGAAGGAAGGAGAAGAAAAGGAGAGGAGAGGGAAAAGTGGAAGGAGAGGAAATGAGGGAAGGAAGGAGAAAGGGAGGGAAGGAAGGAAGGAGAAGAAAAGGAGAGGAGAGGGAAAAGTGGAAGGAGAGGAAATGAGGGAAGGAGAAAGGGAGGGAAGGAAGGGAGGAAGGAGAAGAAAAGGAGAGGAGAGGGAAAAGTGGAAGGAGAGGAAATGAGGGAAGGAAGGAGGAGAAAGGAAGGAAGGAAGGAGAAGAAAAGGAGAGGAGAGGGAAAAGTGGAAGGAGAGGAAAGGAGGGAAGGAAGGAAGGAAGGAGAAGAAAAGGAGAGGAGAGGGAAAAGTGGAAGGAGAGGAAATGAGGGAAGGAAGGAGAAAGGGAGGGAAGGAAGGAAGGAGAAGAAAAGGGAGAGGAGAGGGAAAAGTGGAAGGAGAGGAAATGAGGGAAGGAAGGAGAAAGGGAGGGAAGGGAGGGAGGAAGGAGAAGAAAAGGAGGGGAGAGGGAAAAGTGGAAGGAGAGGAAATGAGGGAAGGAAGGAGAAAGGGAGGGAAGGAAGGGGAGTAAGGCTGTGGGGTCCATGGTGCTCACTGAATTTGCTGGTTTTCTTGCAAACATTTCATTACCAAACCAAGTACCATCATCAGTGCTACTAAGGAATGGGGTTTGCTCTCATTTGTATCCTAGTGTAGGGGTCCCCAAACTTTCGGACCTCAGGGACCACTAAATTCATAATTTTAAATCCCGCAGACCACGAATATGATCTGCCTAATGACCGGCTGGGTGGGCGTGGCCAGGTGGTCATGTGACTGGGTGGGCGTGGCCAACTCGATGTCACTCACGTCGAGGGACACCTCACCAGCCTCTACTCGCCCCTCCCCTCCCAGCCCCTCCTCGCCTGCCCACCCGGGCTCCTTAGGGCCCCAACAGGAAGCAGTTGCTGGAGCTAAGCAGCCACCAGGAGAAAGAGTCGGCAAACAGCTCAGTTCAAATTGGATCTGGCCGAGAAGGAGGCTCGGCAGAAGCACCTCACTGAGGACTAGGAGCATAGGCTTTCCAAGCAGAGGGAAGACCTGCGGGAGTGCAAGGCCAGGTACTGGCGCCTGGAGGCTCAGCGGGATGAGATAGTCAGGCGGTTCCAGGCCATGATGCAGTCCCAGTGGAACGAGGCCCTCCGGCTCTTCGCCACCAGCGGCTCTTCCCTCCAGCCTTCGCCCAAAGCCCCCCACCAGGAGGCCGAAGCAGACCCCATGTCGGAATTTCTGCCCCCCTCCGATCCACAGAAAAAGACCCCGAAGGGGGAGACCCTCTGCAGCAACACAAACCTTCATTGCACGTATCCGTCCCAGGGGCCGTAGAGTTTGAGGACCCCTGATTTAGTGCAATATACAAAAATGCAAATAATTTTCCTGCGGACCACCGAAAGTTTCTCGCAGACACACCAGTGGTCCACGGACCACCAGTTGGTGACCACTGTTCTAGTGGCTTGCCCTGTCAGTGCTGGTGGAAGTGGAGGTTCCTTGGTTGAGCTGTTGGTATTAGATCATGCTGCTTGCACTCGGGGCGTGTGAGGGCGCACCCTGTGTAGGAAATTGACTCACAAAGTCACCAGCCCTCAAAACAATCCTCCGAAGCCGCAGGAAGGAAGTAGGAAGAGAACGGCGGCGCAGCCCAACCAAGCAAAAAAAAAAAAAAAAAAAATTTAAAAAAATGCCATTCAGACCCACAAAAAAACCCGACAGAAACGGTCAGTCAAACCCGAACATTTATTACAGAGTTAAGAACAACAGCCAACGAGAAGTGGGTTCCTAACGAACGGGCGCTGTGCCAGGGCAAACGAGCGGCTGCCGCCCAGATGTTGCTCGGCATCCACCGGAGGAGTGGGAGCGGGGAGAAATGGCCAGGCGTCCGCTCCAAAATCCTGCAATCTGGGGCCCGGGGCATGACCGCGCACCCACCTCGGCTTGGTCAGTGCCCGATGGGGCTTCCCCCGTTCAGCCGCGGGGCAGAATCTGGGCTAATTCTCGACAACGTGGGGTGTGTATCAGATGCGCGAGAAGAGAGGGAGCCTCTCGGGGGGGGGAGGGGGAGAAAAACGGCGGGTGCGATGACCAGCCGCCCGCAGAGATCGGTGGCTTTATTTCGCGACGGGACAGGACACGCAAAGGCGAAACGTTACTGAAATCGGGTGTGGCTGCCCCACGGAACTTTGCAAATAGTTTGGAGCAGGAGGGGTGGGGTGGGGGGAGATGGACCGAGAGCCAGCGGGCTCCGTTGGGGGAAAAAACGGGGACCGACGTGTCCGTTTGCGGCTTTTTAGTGCAACGGATGTGCCACCCCAAAGGACCGACAACACAACAATCTGGAAACTCTCAGCCGAGTCGGGACAGAAGAATTCACCGCTCACCCCCGCTCCCTGGTGCACCTGCAGCTCTGACCCCCTTGCGGGACGTTGCAAAAGGAACCGAAAAAAGGCAGCTTTCACTTGGGGTGGGGGAGGTGGCACACAGACAGGAAGAGCAGGGAGCGTGTAACCCAGGTGTGAGTCTCTTGGGGAAACCCCGAAGCAAACTTTCACTTCGCATCGCCTCTCCGTGTTCTCTCTTGAGGACTAGAAACCTGGGGAGGCTGCGAGACGACGCATTCTCTCTCTCTCTGCCCCTAGGCGTGGGGAGCGGCAAATTTTTGCAGCTTCTTCCTTCCTTCCCCCACCCACTTACACCCCGTTTCGCCCACTTTAAGGGCCTCTGCTCCCTGCAGGCCAAGGACCCCGGCCGACGGGAGAAGCGGAGATGGCGATGTTAAAAGGATGAGAAGCCGGGTGAGAAAAGAGAGGTTCCCATCCTCGCCGTCTCCAAATTTGATGCTTTCGGCTACCGGCAAAAATAAAACGTTTGGTTTTAAAAGAAGAATCACCGTTTCCCTCCGTAGGGGTGAGAAATAACCGGGGGAAAGGAGAGGAGGAAAAAATAATAATAATAAGGAAAATGCTACGGCATGTCCCAGCTCCCGGACGTTGGGGGAAAGACGACGTTTCCGACGGTGCGACCATCTCAGCTCTTGAATTTGGGGAGCCAGGCAGAAGTTCTCAGGGTCTCCCCCAGTGGCTCGTGGCTTCCGTAAGCCCCTCCCGCCTGCGCCGCCGTCTCCCGGGGCGGACTCAGTCCTCCTCATCCTCGCTGATGTCGTAGCTAGCCGTCGACTTGTTCCGGGGGAGGCCGGCGGGAGAGAGTGGGGGCGTCCTGGCGGTGAACGGCCAGCGGAAGGAGGGCGAGGGCGAGCGGTCGTGTGTGGGGCTGCTGCTGGGGCTCTGCTTGGGGCTGATGGCCTGCAGCATGCGGCCCTTCCCTTCTTTCAGCATGTGCTTCTGGAAAGTGGGGATGGGAGAAAGAGAGGAAGAAAGAACACAATTTTTTTTTAAAAAAAGTCAATTTCCAAACGGATACCGTAGTCCTCGAGTTACGACCGTTGTGTTAAATTTCAATTTACCGACAAAGAAATAAAGGGAGACTAGTATAGATCTATTTCAAGTTATTTAACTCTCGTCAGCTAGCCGTATCCTTTCTGGGATTCGAACCCCGGGCTACTGGCATATTATATTCGCTTGTATTAACCTCTAAGCCACCGGCTCTCCTCGCTTTGTCAGCTATACCAGGGGAAAGATTACCGTATTTTTCAGACTATAAAACACACCTTTTTGTCTCCCAAAGGGGGGTGAAAATGTCTGTGCGTCTTATAGACCGAATATTGCCAAAGCCCCGCCCACCCGCCAGCCATTTTTTTGGCCTCCACACGCCCCGTTTTCGGGCCTTTTTTTGGACTATTTCAGGCCTTTTTTCAGCTCATTTTCGAGGCTTTTTTCGGCCTGTTTTTGAGGCTTTTTTCAGCTCGTTTTGGGGGCTTTTTTTGGCCTTTTTTTTCCAAAAAACCGGGCCAAAAAAAGCCTCGAAAATGGCTGGAAAAGGCCCAAGATACAGCCTGAAAAAAGGCAGGCCAAAAACCTTTTTTTTGTTGTTTTCCTCTTCTAAATTTAGGTGCGTCTTATAGTTAGAAAAATATGGTGTTTTTTGTCATGGCAACCTGGTCTCCCCCATTATGGGATGGAGCACATATGCTCCATCCCATAATTGGGGAGACCAGGTTGCCATGACAAAAAACCACTTACGATTATGGTTTAGCGACCGTTTGAAGTTCTGACGACACCAAAAAAAAAAAAAAAAAAAAAAAAACCCCAACAGTGACTTATGACTGTTTTTCACCCTTAAAATCAAGATTTCCTCAACCTGATTTCCTCTCCATAAATTGCTTTCCGATTCTGGTAATTCCCAGAATCCTCCGCGGACATTTCCCACAATCCTCTTGGACAAAGGGTACGGAGTTGCTTTCCTCAAACCTAGATCTGGCGGGGGGGGGGAATGACGCAAGGTCGCGTGAACACAATTCAGGCGCTTGGCAACTCACATTTATGACGGTGGCAGTGTCCCAGAGTCACGTAATCCCATTTTGCGACCTTTTGACCAGCAAAGTCATTAAGAAAGCCAGATTTGCTTAATGACGGTGTTACCGACTTTTAAGAACCGCTGTGATTGTCCCAAAGGTGCTTTTTCCAAAAAGCAGCTGGACTTTCTTGGGGGGGGGGGCTCCCCCCCTTTGAAAACGTTTCGCTTCTGCTCTGAGAAGCTTCCTCGGTTCTGACTGAATGGTGGGGGAAGAGAAAATTTTATTTATTTATTTATTTATTTATTTATTTGTTTGTTTGTTTGTTTGTTTGTTTGTTTGTCACATTTCTATGCCGCCCAACTCCCTAGGGACTCTTTATATTCTTTTATGTCATTTGTATTTATAGTAGTGGCCACAACTGTGGAAATCTTTTGGGGAAAAGTGTCTTTTTGAGGTTTTATGGTTAATAACACCACTTTTTCTTTTGGAGCTTCAAGATAATCCTATTCCACTGCTGGGATGGCCTGGGAATAGCCCAGACCTCCACCCAATTGAAAATCTATGGAGCCGACTAAAGAAACTGGTTAGTCAGAAGAAACCTAGCAATAAAACCCAGTTAATAGAAGCCATCATTCCATCTTGGTTTCACATTAGAACAGCTGCAGAACTCAAAGGCTTGGTTCACTCCATGGGAAGATGTTGTAAGGTCGTCATTCATGCTAAAGGTTACCCAATGAAGGATTAACTGACATGGGGATCATTTTTGTATCTCTCGTTTTTTCTACGTGTTTCACTTTTCTTCTTTATCCTGTAACCGCTCTTCTAATAGCAAATCCTTCCTAAAAGTTATTGCATTACATTCTTGATTAAATTATCTTTCCATGGATATATAATTTTATGGTACTACTACTGCTCCCAAAAAAAAAAAGTGGTGTTATTAGCTAGTTTTAGAAATAAAGGTTTCCACCATTTTGGCCACTACTATATGGTAGAGATTGAGCTTGATCAAAAGCATCCACAAAAAGGCCTAAAATCAAGATGGACGGATGGGCATCAGCAAGTATGGTGGGTCCGACTGGCGAAAGTGAGCTCAGGACCGTGTGGGTTGGGAACCTGCGGAAGAGGCCTTCGTCCTGCAGAGGAGAGACCGTAGCTAGAATGATGATTTATGATGACGATGAGAGATGTATATTCCCAGGGGTGAAATGCTCCCAGTTCGGATCGGCTCGGGTGAGTAGGTAGCGATGGTGGCGGGTAGCAAAAATCCCTTCCCCCACCTAGCCTCCAGCTTGCTTACCTTCGCTCTTTGGACCGAATCCTGAGCTGCTAGTTGCAACTCCTGCCTTGCTTTGCTTGCTGTAATCCCTGCAATCCATTGCATCAGCAAGCAACTGAATCTCCCTGCCTGCAATCGAGCTCATCGGTGAGCAGCTCTATCTGCCTGCCTGCCTGCCTGCCATGTCCCTTGGATTGGGTAGGTTTTTTTCCCCTTTGGAGCTTTAAAAAAAATAGTTAATTGGGGTTCTTTTTAGTTGTTCTTTTTTTAGACCTAGCCATTTAAAGTTTAGGAAGTTTTAAATTTAGCTGCTTTTATATAAAAATAAAAATAAAATAAAATAATTTGTGCAGCTTTCTGAGATTTTGTGTGTTTCTGTAGTGTTTCATTCTAACTACACAAACACACAAAATCTCACAAAGCTGTATGTGGAATTTTGTGAAGTGTGAAAGTTGTTTTTTGTGGCTTTTTGTGGCTGTGAGGTTCCTGCTTGTTGCAGGGGCCATTTTGGGTCTAGCACAGCTGCTTTTACATTGTGGGTGAGCCAGTTGTGTTGTGTTGTGTTGTGTGTGTGTAAAGTGTGAAAGTTGGTTTTTTGGGCTTTTTGTGGCTGTGTGAGGTTCCTGCTTGTTGCAGGGGCCATTTTGGGTCTAGCACAGCTGCTTTTTTCGTTGTGGGTGAGCCAGTTGTGTTGTGTTGTGTTGTGTTTTGTAGATTAAAAAAGGGCAAAGAAGTGACGTCGACTTGGCCACGCCCAGCTGACCAACAAGCCACGCCCTCCCAGTCACCTGACCACCAAGCCACACCCACTAATTAAGCACGCCCACAGAACCGGTAGCAAAAATTTTTAGATTTCACCCCTGTATATTCCCCACCCTCCAGTCAGAGCCGAAGAAGCTTCTTGGATGAGAAGCGAAATGTCTTCGAAGAAAAACCAGAGAGCCCAGCGGCCTTTTGAAGAAAAAAAAAAAAAAAAACCACCTTTGATCTGGATGATGGAGAAGCTCCATAGACATTAAGTCTATTTTTTTCCCCAGGAAGGAGCAAAATGGACAAAATGGTCGTAAGTGTGAAGAACAGGGATAAGTTCCCCCCCCTTTTTTTTCTGTGCCGCTGTAACTTCGGACAGTCGCTAAACGAACGGTTCTAAGTCGAGGACTACCTAATAGAGCTAATTCAGACAGGTCAACGTCACGAAGTCACAAACCCCCGAGACCACACAGGAATGGTAACCGGGATTTGCACACACACACACACACACACACACACACAACTTACCAAGGCGCCTTCGGGGCCGAACATCTCCAAGAAGTTGCCGATGAATTCCCGCGATTTCTCCTCCCACTTCTGAATGAGGTCGATGCTTTTCTCTTCCACTTTCTGGACAAACTCCTTCGATTTCTCCTCCACGTCCTTCACTCTCTTCTTCACCTTGTCCACCCTCTCTTGCAAGTGGTACTTCTTCTCCTGCCACAGTCGGGGGGGGGGGGAGAGGGGGTGTCAAAATGAATACCAAGGGAGGGTGGGGGGGGGAGAAAAAGGGAGCATCAGCTGAGCTACCCCTTCTTTTGGGGCGGGGGGGAAAGGAGTCCGCTGCAAGAAGCGGCCGCTTTCTCCCTGGGGAGGACTTTCCTTCCTCCCTCCCTCCCTCCCTTTTTTCCCCTTCCTCTCTCCCTCCCTTCCCTCCTCCTTTCCTTCTCTTTCCTCTCTTTCCTTCCTTCCTCCCTTCTTTTTCCTTTCCTCCCTCCCGCCTTTCCTTTTTTCCTCCCTCCCTCCCTCTCTCCTTCCATTGTTCTTCTTCCCAGAGGCCGCTTTCTCCCTGGGGAGGACTTTTCTTCCTCCCTTTCTTCCTTCCTTTTTTACTTCCTTCCTTCCTTTCTCCCTCCCTTTTTCTTTCCTCCCCCCTCCCTTTTTCCCTCCCTCCCTCCTTTTTCCTTCCTCCCTCCCTCCCTTTTTTACTTCCTTCCTTTCTCCCTCCCTTTTTCTCCCTCCCTCCCTTTTTTACTTTCTTCCTTCCTTTCTCCCTCCCTTTCTTTCTTCCTCCCTCCCTTTCCTTCCTTCTCTTTCCTCCCTTCCTCCCTTCTTTTTCCTTCTTTCCTCCCTCCCTCCTTTTTTTCCTCCCTCCCTCTCTCCTTCCTTCCTCCCTCCCTTTCCTTTTTTCCTTCCTCCCTCCCTTCCCTTCCTCTCTCCTTCCTTCCTCCCTCCTTTTTCCTTTCTCCCCCTCCCTTCTTCCCTCCCTCCCTCCCCTTCCTTTTTTCTTTCCTTCCCTCCTTCCTTTCTCCCTCCCTTTTTTCCTTCCTTCCTCCCTCCTTCCCTCCCTTTTCTCCCTCCCCCCTCCCTTTTTTCCTTCCTTCCTCCCTCTCTCCCTTCTTTCTTCTCTCCCTCCTCCCCCTCTTGTAGAATTGTAGACTTCTAAGGCTGTAAGGGATCTGAGAGGTCTTCTATTTGTCTGAAGTGCTGTAGGGTTTCCTGCCTAAGGAGGGGGTTGGACTAGATCTCCAAGGTCCCTTCCAACTTTGTTATTCTATTCTATTCTGTTCTGTTCCATTCTGTTCCGTTCCGTTCCGTTCCCTTCCATATGTTGTTCTGTTCTGTTCTGTTCTGTGTTCTGTTCTACTCCTATCCTATCCTATCCTATCCTATCCTATCCTATCCTATCCTATCCTATCCTACCCTACCCTATCCCTGAGGGTTTGCGTGGGCATTAGGTAGAGCTGGTTTTGCCATTCAATGGTGCCGAAACGATGTATACTCAATCAAAGTTTTGCCCCGAGACCCTGGGAGGTTCTTGGAGGGCGCGTGTGCTTCGGTTGGGGATCGCTGAGACTCACGTTGATGAAGCTGACGTTGAGCTCCTTGGCCGTGTAGCCCCTCTGCAGATTCCGCCGGGCGTAGACGTCGTAGTCCCGGACGATGCGGGTGATGATATCCGAGGTGGAAATGCCTTCGGTCCTCTGCGTGGGGGCGAACATTCCTACGGCAGCCAAAGGCGGGAAGGAAAGGGTGGGTGGGTGGGGTGTCAGACTCACGCAAGACCCACGACAGATGCAACATGGGAAGAAGGCAACGCTTCCCTTCCTGAAGATTTGCAGTGAATGTCACAGGGGAGACTTCAAAGAGAAGATCCCCAGTGTTGTGGCTCCGTTACCTGAGCCTGTGTCATCGGCAGGAGAGGACTCCGAGAGTGAAGGAGAGGAGTCGGCAAGGCCTCCCTCTCCAGGACCCTCCTCTCTGGCAATGCCTTCGGTGTCCGCCGAAGGGCAAGAGATCGGGCCGGGGCCAAGCACGTCCATGCAGCCACAGGTGGACAGTGATGAGGGTGATGAGTCTTGGCTGGATCCACGCCAGCGTCGCAGAGATAAACGCGCGCAACAGAAGAAAAGGCGTGCCAGAGATTAGGCTGAGTCACTGGACCACACCCCACAGGGTATAAAAGGGGGTGAGGTGGCCATTCAGACTCTGTGACGGACAAAACTAACTACTATCGAGTCACATTGCATCTTTGGAAACAACATTATCGGCCTTGGATTTATTTTACGAACTGGACAATGCTTGACTGTGGGTATTTTGTTTATTGAGTAAAAGTTCTTGGCAAGCAGCTACTGGGTTGCTGCCAAGCGTCTTATCGGAAGAATTGGTTGTCTGCCAGTTTATTTAACCCCCGGCTGTCTGTTTGCGTGCGTGTGTGAGACGGGGACAGAACACCCACCAACATTGATGTATGTAAACAGAGATCAAACGCCACCTCCTCCTAACACTGATGTTGCCACCGAGCTGGGTCATGAAACGTCTTCAAGGAAACTAAGAAGCTCACTGAGCATCAACGATCCCCGGTCCTCCTCTTCCTCTCTCAAAACCCCACTCCCTAGTAGCTCTGCTATTGGGCGATGAAAGGTCTCCAAAGAAAAGAACTCAGCTCAGAGAGCACCAAAGATCCTACAGTCCTTTTCCTCCCCCTCCTATCTCACTTGCTTGTACGACAGATGACGTCCCCTACTTGGGTCATGAAAGGTTTGCAAGAAAACCACGCAGCTAAGAGAACGCTAAAGACTCCCCCCAGACCAGAGCCGCTGAATAACGGACAAGAGGAGGCCGAGTTTGGAGGAGTTTCCACGGGCAGCAAACTCACCTGCTTCTTTTATGTGTCTGTAGACGTCATCGCTGCCGGCGGAGGAGTAGGGGATGTCATCGTGGGCGACAAAGTCGATCTGGAGAAAGGAAAGTATTAGTGCGAGAGAAGGTGGGAGTTTGGGGCAGGGGGCTTAGGCTGAAAGGTTACCCGCATTAGGGACCTTGTTTATCGTGGAAGGAAGGAAGGAAGGCTGGGAGGAAGGAAGGAAAAGAAATTGGGAAGGAAAGAAGGGGGGAGGAGGGGAGGAAGGAGGGAGGGAGGGAGGGAAGGAAGGAAGGAAGGAAAGAAAGGGGGAGGAGGGAAGGAAGAAAGGAAAAGAAATTGGGAAGGAAAGAATGGGGGAGGAGGGAAGGAAGGAAGGAAAAGAAATTGGGAAGGAAAGAAGGGGAGGAGGGAAGGAAGGAAGGAAAAGAAATTGGGAAGAAGGGGGAGGAGGGGAAGGGGGAAGGAGGGAAGGAAGGAAGGAAAAGAAATTGGGAAGGAAAGAAGGGACGGAGGGGAGAGGGAGGGAAGAAGGATGAAAAGAAGGAAGGAAGAGAAATTGACAAAGGAATAGAATAGAATAGAATAGAATGGAATGGAATGGAATGGAATGGAATGGAATGGAATGGAATAGAATAAAATTCTTTATTGGCCAAGTGTGATTGGACACACAAGGAATTTGTCTTGGTGCATATGCTCTCGGTGTACATAACAGAAAAGAAGGAAGGAAGGAAAAGAAATGGAGAAGAAGGGGGGAGGGAGGGGAGGAAGGAAGGAGATGATGAAAAGAAGGAGGAAAAGAAGGGACAAAATTGGGAAGGAAAAAAGGAAGGGGGGAAGAAGGGAGGAAGGAAGGAAGGAAAAGAAATTGAAAAGGAAGAAAGGAAGGGAAAGAAGGAAAAGAAATTGAGAAGGAAAGGAGGAAGGAAGGAAGGAAGGGGAGAGGGAGGGAGGAAAGATGAAAAAAAAGGAAGGAAGGAAAACAAATTGAGAAGGAAAGAAGGAGAGGAGGGAGGAAGGAAGAAGGGAGAGGAAGGGAAGAAAAAGTTCTTAACTTTTGATCATTGCCTGGACCTCTTTGGTAAACCCTCCACCCCCCACCCCAACCTGGGGCAGGTGGGAAAGGCTCCCAGTTCGATTCCCGCCAAGGCCTCGACAGATACCTCTAGCGCAGTGTTTCTCAACCTTGGTAGCTTGAAGATGGGTGGACTTCAACTCCCAGAATCCCCCCAGCCAGCGGCACTCAGACAAAACGGCCATCAACGGGCACATAGAGATGGACCACATTTACACGCCATTCAAAAGAGACAATCAAAAAGCTAAAAGATCACTACAATTCCTGGCCAGAAATAAAATATCAACAGGAGCAGAGATTAACACAGTGTTTCTCAACCTTGGTAGCTTGAAGATGGGTGGACTTCAACTCCCAGAATCCCCCAGCCAGCAGCGCTGGCTGGGGGATTCTGGGAGTTGAAGTCCACCCATCTTCAAGCTTCCAAGGTTGAGAAACACTGCTCTAGGGCGAGGCGCTCTGTCCCGGAGGGGGGGGCTCCCCATCTCCCCTTACCCTGTGCTCCGCCAAGAACTCCGGGCTGAGCGTCCAGGGGGCGTTCCTCACCACCTCGTCCACGTAACGGCAGTGCTGCACGGCGTCGTAGCGCTCGGCTTCGTTCATGACCGTGAATCCTTTGAAGTTGTGGGTCAGCTCGTCGCTGCAGACTGCAAGAGCCCGACCTTTTCGTTGAAACCTTCGTTCCTTCTCCCTCCAATCCTCCCAAGGTCCTCCTCTCCCCACCCCACTTTTCCCCGCCTTCAGCCTTCCCACCCGGGGGGGGTCTCCTTCCGAAGGGCTCTTCTGACCCAGGCTTCGCCAGCAGCACGAAGCCGAGTCTTCGTCCCGATAAACCTCTTTTTTTTATTTAATTTGCAGCCACTTCCTCTCCAGCAAGAAAAAAAACAGCTCCTTTCAGCTTCAGCACAGCCTGATTAGCACAAGTTGATTGGATCGGCCTCCCGACTCTCAGCTGTTTTGCTCTAGGCTGTTTTGCGGGGGCCTCTGCTGCTTGCTGCGAGGAGGTAAATGGCTGGGAGCAGATTTTCTTTTTTTCCCCCTTGTGCTAATCAAGCTATGCTGAAAACGAAAATGAAAGTAAAGCTGTTTGCTGTTTGCTGCAAGGAGGCAAAATTGCTGGGAGTCAGAGGCAGATTTCTTTTTCTTGTTTTCCTCACCAAAAAAGGTAGGTGCGTCTTATACTCTGAAAAATACGGTAATTGTCTCCTGCAAACTCCACTCCCCTTTCGCTCCGCTTTTCTTCCCTCTTCATCTCCTCTTTTCTTCCCCCCTTCATCGTCCACCTGTGGCTTTACTCCTGAGTCGCCCCTTGTTCTTTAGCTGTTCCCTTCATCTGGCAACTCTGTGCATGCGCACTCGGGGAACAGGCTTCAGCTGTTCTTCTGCCCCACTGATGTCCAATTTCAAAGGCAGCTGACAACTGTCAGACGGCCCTGACCCCCTCTCTGCCTCCGACGCAGAGCCTTCCCCAGACTCCAGGACTGGGCCATGTTCCTCCCCAACCTCCTCACTGTCCGAATCTGCTGGCCGCTGGCGGGCCACCAGGAAACCTTGTTAAGTAAGAGACCAGATGTTCCTCATCTGGGCTCCTTCCCAGGTGCCCAAATTCAACGTTTCCTCTCTTACCTCCGACAATGAGGTAGGTGTTGGGAAAGAGATTCTTGGCCTGCATGAGAGCTCGTGCGTGTCCGGAGTGGAAGAGGTCAAAAATCCCATCGGCGTAAACCCGGACGGGCCGGTCCACTGCAAACAGAGAGAGAGAGAGAAAAAAAAGGAAAGGTAGACACGAGAGCAGCGTTCCAATATTGGAGGGGCTGCCACAAAGAAGGAAGGGGGTCAAGCTATTCTCCAAAGCACCAGAAGGCAGGATCACCAGAAAGGATGGATGGAAACTGATCAAGGAGAGAAGCCAGCTAGAACGAAGGAGGAATTTCCTGAGAGTGAGGACAATTAACCAGTGGAACTGCTTGCCACCAGAAGTTGTGGGTGCTCCATCACTGGAGGTTTTTAAGAAGAGACTGGACAGTTAGTTGTCTGAAATGGCACAGGGTTTCCTGCTTGAGCAGGGGGTACATCTCCTCCAGATTGTATATTAGTAAATAATTCTTTAAGTGGTCCCACCATTTCTAACTGCAAATGTTTATAATAAGCAGCTGTCAAGCCATCCGTCCCAGGAGCTTTACCCACTTTCAACTGCTTAATTGCAAACATAATCTCCTCAGTGGTTGTTGGTTGATTTAAACCCTCCCTTTGCTCTTTTGTAATTGTAGGGATATTCTCTTTCTGGAGATATCTATCTATATCTGTACCTTGAATTTTATCGCCAGCATACAACCTCGTCTAAAATTCTAAAAATGCTTTTTTAATCCTATTTTGCTGATAAACCTCTTTGCCTTTATATTCTATTTTCTCTATGGTCCGTGACTTTTGTTTTTTTCCTTAACAAATATGCTAACCACCTCCCTGGTTTATTAGCATTACAAAAAATATTATGTTTAGCACATATTGCAAATTAGTTGCGACCTGATCTGCCATCAACATATTAAATTGCCCTCGCAATAAATTAATTGCCTCTTTTATTTTCTTATCTGCCGGATTCAATATCAAAGCTGGCTGGGGAATTCTGGGAGTTGAAGTCCTCCAGGCTTAAAGTTGCCAAGGTTGGAGACCCCTGGATTAGATATTTGAGCGGCTGCCCCAAAGAAGAGGGAGTCAAGCTATTCTCCAAAGCACCTGAAGGCAGGACAAGAAGCAACGGGTGGAAACTAATCAAGGAGAGAAGCAACTTAGAACTAAGGAGAAGCTTCCTAACAGTGAGGAGATATTAACCAGTGGAACAGCCTGCCACCAGAAATTGCGGGTGCTCCAACACTGGAGGCTTTTTAAAGAAGAGACTGGATAGTCATTTGTCTATCCAAAGTGTCCAATTTGAGGTTGCAGCCATCTTCTAATCTTAGGAGAGAAGCAACCCAGAAATAAAAAGAAACTTCCTAACGGCTAGAAAAATTAATCTGGGGAACCACCTGCCTCCAGAAGTTGTGAATGCTCCAACACTGGAGGTTATAAGAAGAGATTGGATAGTCATCTGTCTGAAATGGCATAGGCGAACCTATGATGGCGAACTTATGGCACGCGTGCCACTTCATAGCCATATCAGTGGGCACGCGAGCTCAGCTTCGGTCCCACCGGAAGTTGGCAAAGGGGCCATTTTCAGCCTCCGGAGGGCCTCTGTGGGGGGGTGTGGAAGGCAATTTTTGCCCTCCCCAGACTCCTAGAAAGGCTCTGGAGCCTAGGGAGACCAAAAAAGGGCATTCCAGTCCCACCGGAAGTTGGCAAATGGGCCATTTTTGGCCTCTGGAGGACCTCTGTGGGGGTGTGGAAGGCCGTTTTCGCCCTCCCCAGACTCCTAGAAAGGCTCTGGAGCCTGGGGAGAGAGAAAAACAGGCCCACCAGACCATCGCGTGCCAGGAGCGGGAGGGTTCGCGTACACATGCGCAGGGGTGGGGCGCACAGAATTATGGGTGTGGGCACGCACATCAGTGACACCCCCCCCCGGTGCCACCCTGCTCCTGGCACACGATGGAAAAAAGGTTAGCCATCACTGGTATAGGGTACCCTGTTGAGCAGGAGGATGGACTAGAAGACCTCCAAGGTCCCTTCCAACTTTGTTATCCTCTTGAATTCAAAGGGCCAAAGGATTGGGGATGTGTGTGACTTGATACCAGACTTTCAATATTTGGGGGGCTGCCCCGAAGAAGAGAAGGGGGGTTCAACCTATTTTCCAAAGCCCCTGAAGGCAGGACAAGAAGCAACGGGTGGAAACTCATCCAGGAGAGAAGCAACTTAGCACTAAGGAGGGATTTCCAGACAGTGGGGACAATTACAGGTAGGTCCTCGACTTAACGACAGTTCATTTAGAGACCGTTCAAAGTGATGGCGTTGAAAAAAAAAAGGGACTTACGACAGTTTTTCGCACTTACGACCGCTGCACCATCCCCACGTTCACATCATCGGAATTCAGACACTTGGCCGCTGGTTCCTACTTACGACCGTTGCTGTGCCCTTGATCCCGTTTTGCGACCTCCTGGCGAACAAAGCCAGTGGGGGGAGCCAGCTTCACAATACATGCCTGAATTTTGGTCACACGTGATCATGGGGAGGCTGCAACGGTCGTAAAGTGTGAACAACGGTCCCAAGTCACCTGTTTTCAGTGCCGTGGTAACTCTGGTCACTAAACGAACCGTCGTAAGAGGAGGGTGCCTTCAGACCTTCTGTCCTATGACTTCCTAAGCGGAAGAGAGAGATCTGCCCGGAAGGAGCCTGCACAGATTGCAACAGAGGCTCGGTGGTGCAGCGGACTAAAGTGCTGTTAAGTGCTAGCACTGAGCTGCCAGCTGCCTGCAATTAGTGCGAGTTCGAATCTCACCAGGCTCAAGGTTGACTCAGCCTTCCATCCTTTCAAGGTATGTATGTATGTATGTATGTATGTATGTATGTATTATTTATTTGTTTGTTTGTTTATTTATTTGCCGCCCTTCTCCCGTAGGACTCGGGGCGGCTCCCATGATAAAACAACACGACAATAAAACGATATTAAAATAATCCAATTTAAAATCCCCAAGCAATTAAAACTCCCGGCAGATCAGGGAATTTGCTGAAAAAGCCATGTCTTCAAGTAGCCGCGGAAAGTGTGGAGGTCGGGGGCCGTCGGGGGCGGAACTAAATTGAGGGCCTGGATTGTGGGGCCAATATTTTATTTATTTTATTTTTTATTTATTTTCAATTTATATACCGCCCTTCTCCCTGAGGACTCAGGGCGGTGCACAGCCAGAATTAAAAACATGAAATACAAGTATTAAAAACAATTAAAATCTATATAAATTTGGCCCAAAATTTAAAAAACCACAAACCAATTAAACATTTAAAAATTTTAAAAAATTTCTTCCTAAGCCAGCCCGGCTTGCTGGAAAAAGTGGGTTTTAAGGGCACGGCGGAAGGCACTGAGGTCTTGGATTCTCCTGATCTCTGGGGGCCAACTTTGTATAGATCAACACCGCTTAGGGGGGCCCGAAAGCCCTACTAAGCAGGTATATACAAAAAAAGTATGCAGGCTATTGCTATAATGCATTGTAAGCCGGCCTGAGTCTACGGAGAAGGGCGGCATATAAATTGGACTAATAAATAATAATAAGCAAACAGCAGCATCACGCACAGCCGAAGGGCCCCTCTGAACTTACGCACGTTGTGTGTGCAATTGTGTAAAAGCTCAGCCAGAAATATTTGTGTCAGGAGTGGAACCGATAGCTCGTCTGGAGGTGTGAGGTGAAAGATAGCAGGCCAGGATGCCGCTTGGATGAAGTCACGGCCAGCTATGGGCCCATGAAAAAAAAAAAAAACCCCCGAGCAGAATCTAAATAACAAACGGACGCATAGAGCGCACGAGGTATGAACAGGCACACAGAAGGAGACGAGGATATTTGAAGCTCGGGGTTGAGCTGTGGGCTCTGTGATGCTCTCTGAGCTGGGGGGGGTAGTGGGTGGGTTTCCTTGCAGGCGTTTCAGGACCCAACTAGGGAACATCATCAGTGCTAGAAGGGAGAAGGGTTTGCAGAGAAGAGGAGGAGGAAGAGGAGGAGGCGGAGGAGGAAGAGGAGGAGGAGGAGGAGGAGGAGACATTTCATGACCCAACTAGATAGCAACATCAATGCTGGAAGAGAGTGGGGTTTACAAAGAGGAGGAGGAGGAGGAGGAGGAGGAAGAGGAGGAGGAAGAGGAGGAGGAGGAGGAGGAGGAGGAGGAGGAGGAGGAGGAGACATTTCATGACCCAACTAGATAGCAATATTAATGCTGGAAGAGAGTGGGGTTTACAAAGAGGAGGAGGAGGAGGAGGAGGAGGAAGAGGAGGAGGAGGAGGAGACATTTCATGACCCAACTAGATAGCAACATCAATGCTGGAAGAGAGTGGGGTTTACAAAGAGGAGGAGGAGGAAGAGGAGGAGGAGGAGGAGGAGGAGGAGGAGACATTTCATGACCCAACTAGATAGCAACATCAATGCTGGAAGAGAGTGGGGTTTACAAAGAGAAAGAGGAGGAGGAGGAGGAGGACGAAGAACTAGATAGCAACATCAATGCTGGAATAGAGTGAGGTTTACAAAGAGGAGGAGGAGGAGGAGGAGGAGGAGGAGGAGGAGGAGACATTTCATGACCCAACTAGATAGCAACATCAATGCTGGAAGAGAGTGGGGTTTACAAAGAGGAGGAGGAGGAAGAGGAGGAGGAGGAGGAGGAGGAGGAGACATTTCATGACCCAACTAGATAGCAACATCAATGCTGGAAGAGAGTGGGGTTTACAAAGAGGAGGAGGAGGAGGAGGAGGAGGAGGAGGAGGAGGAGGAGGAGGAGGACGACGAAGAACTAGATAGCAACATCAATGCTGGAAGAGAGTGGGGTTTACAAAGAGGAGGAGGAGGAGGAGGAGGAGGAGGAGGAGGAGGAGGAGGAGACATTTCATGACCCAACTAGATAGCAATATCAATGCTGGAAGAGAGTGGGGTTTACAAAGAGGAGGAGGAGGAGGAGGAGGAGGAGGAGGAGGAGGAGGAGGAGACATTTCATGACCCAACTAGATAGCAACATCAATGCTGGAAGAGAGTGGGGTTTACAAGGAAGAGGAGGAGGAGGAGGCGGAGGAAGAGGAGGAGGAGGAGGAGACATTTCACGACCCAACTAGATAGCAACATCAATGCTGGAAGAGAGGGGTTTACAAAGAGGAGGAGGAGGAGGAGGAGGAGACATTTCATGACCCAACTAGATAGCAACATCAATGCTGGAAGAGAGGGGTTTACAAAGAGGAGGAGGAGGAGGAGGAGGAGACATTTCATGACCCAACTAGATAGCAACATCAATGCTGGAAGAGAGTGGGGTTTACAAAGAGGAGGAGGAGGGGGAGGAAGACTGTGGGGTCCTGGGTGCTCTCTGAGCTGGGTGATTTTCTTGCAGATCTCTTTAAACCTTGGGAGTTTGGGCTGCAAATGTCCTTTTAACTCGGTGGTGATCCTGACATTTCCAGGCTGGGCTGGAGTTGCTTTCCTCACCCGCTTAAATCTCAGCTGTCAGAAAGTTTCCTCCAACAGCTGCCAAAACAGAAAGGGTTGGATCTCTAAAACAACCTTCTCAGCTTGCAAAAGTTTATGTAGGTTAAGAACTTGAGATGGGACAGGCAGCCTGGAAAGAAAAAAAAAAACAACTGGAAAAATTGGGGGGAAAAAACAAGTTTTTTTCCAAAGCCGTTTGGGAAAAAAAAAAAAAAATGGGGGAAAAAACCCTGTTTATTTCCCAATTTTTCTGGGGTTTTATTTCCAGGCTGTCCCATCTCTAGATTAGAACAGCAGACAAAGATTCCTTCTGGGTATTCTGCTTGCATGCAGGTGGACCTCGAGTTATGACCGTAATGGAGCCTGCCCTGGACTTATGACCGTAATGGAGCCTGCCCTGGACTTATGACCGTAATGGAGCCTGCCCTGGACTTATGATCGTAACGGAGCCTGCCCTGGACTTATGACCGTAATGGAGCCTGCCCTGGACTTATGACCGTAATGGAGCCTGCCCTGGACTTATGACCGTAACGGAGCCTGCCCTGGACTTATGACCGTAATGGAGCCTCCCTGGATTTATGACCGTAATGAAGCCTGCCCTGGATTTATGACTGTAACGGAGCCTGCCCTGGACTTATGACCGTAATGGAGCCTGCCCTGGACTTATTATGGTCATTAAGCCATGCAAGTGTTGATGTAACCACCTTGATTATAGAACCTTTTTCATTGAGGTTGCTTAGCAACCACTGGTGTCCTTAAGCAAATGCCACGGTCGTTAAGTGAACCAATATTTCCCTGTGGAGGTGGTTTTGCCGAAAACTGGAAGTAGAGATCGTCCTTGACTTACAGTCTTTTGTTTAGTGACAACGGCACTGAAAAAAATGCGCCTTATGACTGTTTTTCACACTTACGACGGTTGGGGCATCCACGGTGATCAAAATTCAGACACTTGGCAACTGATTCATATTATGACGGTCGCAGTGTCCTGGGGTCATGTGATCCCCTTTTGCGACCTTCCGACCAGCAGTCAAGGGGGAAAGTCAGATTCAGTTAACGACCGTGTGACTCACTGAACAACGGCAGCACTTCGCTTAACAACGGCGGCAAGAACGGCCATAAAATCGGGCCAACGGACACGCGACCGTCATAAATATGAATCGGTTGCCAAAGGCCTGAACTTTGAAGACGTGAGCATGGGGATGCTGCAACGGGCAGTGCGAGAAACGGTCGCAAGTCACTTCTTGTAACTTCGAATAATCACGTTGTAAATCAAGGACTACCTGCATACCAAGAATTTGCTGGCTCTTGATTTCTGTCTGATGGAGAAACACTTACAGGGGGTCCCTCTCGTTGCCTCCTCAAATGTGACTCGCGTGTAGGGCTTGCTGTAATCCACTTCCAGCTCATCGGAAAACGGCGCTGGCTCTCGCAGGCCCTGCGTTTAAAGAATAAAACCCAAGAAAAATCAGGAAAAAAAATATATGTCTTTATTCGACATTTATCAAGGTTAGGGAAAGAGGATTCAGTGCAGGAATTATGGAAGGATTGGAGCATAGGTTGGTGGGAAGAACAGCCCTGGAGAAATTCCATCCTGTAGCTGACTTTTTCAAGCTTTGCAAGTTTAAGACGGGTGGACTTCAACTCCCAGAATTCCCCAGCCAGCCATGCCTGTTTCTTTTTCTCTTCTACCCTATAACCGTGATGGCAAACCTATGGCACGCGTGCCACAGGTGGCACATGGAACCATATCTGTGGGCACGGGAGCATTGCCCTAGCTCAGCTCCACTGCACATCCGAGTGGCGGCCAGCTGATTTTCGGGCCTTCCAGGCTCACAGGAAGTCAGGAAATGGGCCGTTTCCGGCTTCCGGTGGGCCTCCGGGACGGGGGAGGCTGTTTTCGCCCTCCCCAGGCTCCAAGAAAGGCTCTGGCGCCTGGGGAGGGCAAAAAACGGCCCTACTGGCCCCCCCGGTAACCTTTTTGCCGTCGCGTGCCAAAAACAGGGGGAGCATAGCGGGGTGGTGCATGTGTGCGCGAGGGAGCGGGATGCAGGGGGGGCATTGAATTATGGGTGTGGCCACGCATACGCGCACACCCCCCTGCTCTTCCCCTGCTTTTGGCATGCAACGGCAAAAAGGTTAGCCATCATTGCCCTATAAAGTGGAGAGATTGCAGAGGAAGGGATTACAAGAATATAGTAAACGATGCTGGCTGCGGAATTCTGGGAGTTGAAGTCCACACATCTTAAACTTGGCAAGCTTTAGAAACTTTGCAAGTATATCATCTCCACTTTAAAACAATTCTAGGTAGGTAGAAAGATTTTATTTTAATTTTTTGCTGAAGCTGAACTGGCAGCGATCTTCGCTGCGATGCTGAAATTCTCACGCAGGGCAGAAGATGTGACTGCGACCTTTTGTGACGAGTTCAAGATGTTAAAAATACTACTGACGGCAAGGTTTAAAAATTGTGGTCGCAGAGCGGAAGTTTCTCCCCTTATATTGGGTAAGGTGTTGGTAGGAGAAAGATGCAGCTGGAAGGAATATGTATTAATATGCAATTAAAGCTGGCCAGAGTCATTTTGAAAACGAGATGGGTGGGAAATATAAATAAAAATACAGTAAAAAAAATAAAAAAATATATAACAATCAAATGAAAATAAAAAGCACAATAAAACAAGAATTTAAAAAAAAAAAGCACAGGGGAATCAAAATAAAAAATGAAATGAAATGAAATGAAATAAAAAATAATAATAAAGTGAAATCAAAATAAATAAAAGGAAATAAAAATAAAATAAAAAATAAAATAAAAATGAATAAGTAAAATAAAAGTCAATACAAATAAAAATTGAAATAAATAAAAATAAAACAAAATAAGTAAAATAAAAATAATAAAGAAAATTAAATTTCTGGGCTTTTAAATTGAGCCGAATTATTTAATAATTTTAAATAATTTTAATTGATGTTTGTCTTGTGCTTTTAATAGGCTGTACACCGCCCTGAGTCCTTCGGGAGAAGGGCGGTATAGAAATAAAATTATTGTATTGTATTGTATTGTAAATTAAAATTAAAATAAAACAAAAAATTAAGCAAAATAAAAAATAAGTAAAATAAAATAAAAAATAAGTAAAATAAAATAATAAATAAAATAAAATAAAATAATAAATAAAATAAAATAATAAATAAAATAATATATAAAATAAAATAAAATAATAAATAAAAGAAAAGAAAAGAAATAAAATAAAATAAAAAGGAAGAGGATGTTTGTGTCAACCGAAGAACAATTAACCCATGGAACTGCTTGCCACTAGAAGTTGTGGGAGCTTCACCACTGGAAGCTTTCAGGAAGAGACTGGACTGCGATCAGTCAGAAACGATGTAGGTTCCCCTGCTTGGGCAGGGGGTTGGACTAGATGACCTACAAGGTCCCTTCCAACTTGTAAATCTATAAAATCTGAATTTGAGGTAAGAACAGACAAGAACAACTGCAATTAACAAATGTGATTCTTCCCAGCAGAGCAAGAGGGGACTGAGTCACCCTAGCTTCAAAGTGGATGGACTTCAACTCCCAGGATTCCCCAGCCAGCCCGGCCTAGAATTCTGGGAGTTGAAACCCGCCCACTTTCTGGGCATTCTGGGAGTTGAAGTCCACCCGCCGTCCCTTGCGTGCCGCCCTCTCTCCAGGCCTTTTCAACTTACGAAACAGTTGCGGGGCAGCTTTAAGGGGATGCCGTCCGACTCCGTGGCCCCGTTGGGACCTGCTCCTTCTTTCCTCCTCTTCCTGGAGTTCAATCTGGCCGAGATCTGGGGATCCATCCCGTAAATCGCCTCTGACAGCTCGGCTGGAAATGCCTGGAAGATCCAAGCAGGCGGTATTAAGGACCTCTCGAAGCTCCGAGAGAGGTGGAAGGAAAAGGGGCAGCGCCCAGCTGTCCGACTCAACGCCAACGGAGCAGAAGCTGGCAACGGGCCTCCTGGCACGTCGGTCGGGAGACGTGGGACGAGGAGGGAGGGAATTTGTGCGGCTCTGTGACACACACACGTCGTCTGCGTCTGCTCGAGTGGCTGGGAAACCAGCTGTCTAGGCCAACCTTTAACACTCAAAAAGCCATTTGGACCCGTTTCCCGCAGAAAAGGAAACACCCGGGAGCCACAAAAACCCTTCCTGTGCCTGACGATTTCTTGAGCGGCCACAAAACTAGCATACGTAGTCGAATTAAGCGTTCTCTTTTCTTCTGAAACTTTTCTTTTCTTGGATTTATCCACTGGGGGTCGAAAAACTCAATAAATCGCTTGCCGATTGAGTAACAGGGAGCCGCAGCAGAGGGGTGAAAGAGCCACATGCGGCTCCAGAGCTGCAGGTTGCTGACTATAGGCGATACTGGTCAGTAAATATTGAAGTTTTTTCCCCCCTTCCTAACCTAGCAATCATGCCGAGACTGCAGGCAGGACACCTCTTATTTTAGCACTGTAAAATCCTGGGCAAAAGTTTACATAGGTAGTCCTCAAATTACAACCATTCGTTTAGTGACCGTCTGAAGATACGGCAGCGAAAATGGCAACAGATGACCATTTCCCCCCCGCCCACAAATGACCGCTGCAACATCCATACAGTCACGTGATCCAAGCTTCGTCAGTTTGCTGAGCAACTGACTCGTATTTATGACGGTGGCAGCATCCCAGGATCCTCTTTTGCGACCACCTGTTAAGCAAGGTCCATGGGAAACATCCGATTCGCTTAAACAACTCTGTGATTCAAAAGCCTGAAAATCCGTTTTAGACAGGTAGCCCTTGACTTACAACAGTTCATTTAGTGACCGTTTGAAGTTACAACGGCCCTGGGGGGGGGAAAAAAGTGACGTAGGATCGTTTTTCACACTTAACGACCGTTGTGCCGTTCCTCAGGGTCGTGTGATCAAAAATTGGGCGCTTGGCAACTGACTCCTATTTTTATTTATTTATTTATCTATCTATCTATCTATCTATCTATCTATCTATCTATCTATCATCTATCTATCTATCTATCTATCTATCTATCTATCTATCTATCTATCAATCAAATTTCTATACCGCTCTACTCCCGAAGAACTCAGGGCGGTGAACAGCCAAGATAAAATACAAATAATACAAATATTTTAAAAAAATTGACGGTCGCAGTGTCCCAGGGGTCATGTGATTCCCTTTTGTGACAAGCACAGCCAATGGGGAAGCCGGATTTGCTTAACGACCGTGTTGCTAGCTAAACAACAGCGGCAATTCGCTTAACAACTAGGGCAAGAAAAGTCGTAAAACAGGACAAAACTCACTTCACAAATGTCTCGCCTAGCAAACGGAAATTCTGGCCTCAATTCTGGTCGTACGTTGAGGACTACTTATATAAACAGACAGCACTTGGTGGGAAACTTCTGAATTTGATTTGTCGGTTGGGAGGGAAGGAAATAGATGTTCTACATAACGCCTGTCAGGAAATTGTTCCCAGACCAGGACAGGCAGGTCCCAAAAAGAGCCTTGGTAGTACAGTAGTCTAAAGCACCCTGTTATTAAGACCAGCTGCCTGCAATTACTGCAGGTTCGAATCTCGCCAGGCTCAAGGTCGACTCAGCCTTCCATCCTTTCTAAGGTGGGTAAAATGAGGACCCAGATTGTGGGGGTAATAAGCTGACTTTGTATAAATATACAAAAGGATGAAGGCTATTGCTTAGCGCATTGTAAGCCGCCCTGAGTCTCCGGAGAAGGGCGGCATCTAAATCAAATTAAAAAAAAAAAGAAAGGAAGGAAGGAAGGGAAAGAAAGAAAGAAGGAAGAAAGGAAGGAAGGAAGGAAGGAAGAGAGCCTGAGATAGAGAGCCTGGATAGCTCTGCAGACAAGGCACTGTAATTTAACACCAGCTGCCTGCAATTACTGCAGGTTCGAATCTCTCCAAGGCTCAAGGTTGACTCAGCCTTCCATCCTTTCTAAGGTGGGTAAATTGAGGACCCAGTTTGTGGGGGCAATAAGCTGACTTTGTATAAATATACAAAAGGATGAAGGCTATTGCTTAGCGCATTGTAAGCCGCCCTGAGTCTCCGGAGAAGGGCGGCATATAAATCAAAATTAAAAAAACAAAAACAAAAACAAACCATGGATATCCTGTAGATAGGAGGGGAATGGGGCAGCTCACCACAGCCAACTTGCTACGGGACAATTTTAACAATTCTACGTCGTTATTTAAAACAAATAAAACTTATCCTAATTTTTGCCCTTCGCCATTTCGTTCTGTCCCTCCTTCTGCATACTTTCTGTAATGATCGTATCCCACCATTTCTTTGATGTTAGTGTAACTTTTGTGGTCCCAAAGGTGGTTTTTTTAAGGACTTTCTTATTTTTTTTCTTTGAAGACGTTTCGCTTCTCCTCCAAGGAGCTTCTTCAGCTCTGACTGGATGGTGGGGAAATGGAAGGATTTATATTCCTTGCAGACGCAATTGGTTATTTGCATCCTTTTAGAGCAGTGTTTCTCAACCTTGGAAGCTTGAAGATGGGTGGACTTCAACTCCCAGAATCCCCCAGCTATTGCTTAACGCATTGTAAGCCGCCCTGAGTCTCCGGAGAAGGGCGGCATATAAATCAAATTAAAAAATAAATAAATAAATAAACTTCCAAGTGGCCTCAACGACCCTCTAAAAAGGATGCAGATGACCAGCTGTCTGCAAGGAGTATCAATCCTTCCATTCCCCCGCCATCCAATCAGAGCTGAAGAAGCTTCTTGGACGAGAAGCGAAACGTCTTCAAAGAAAAAAAGCACCTTTGGAAGAAGAAGTAATAAAAAAAAAATTAGATTTGTGCAGAAATGAATAGATTAACCTTGATGATTAAGGATAAGGAAGAATCAGAATATTTTTAAGACATGGAATCGTTTTTATAGTGGGTTGGAAAAGAGATATAAACGACCGATATTATAACTGTGTATAAATGATGATTACAACACTGGTTTAGCAATGAAATGTTAAGAATGGTTCGGAAGAAGATGAAGATAGAAGAAACTTATGGAAGATGGAGAAGAAGCCCAGAAGATAGCAACGAGATGTCACAGGGAAGGGAGGATTGATGTATTAAATGTTTGTTCGTTTCAAAATTTTTTTAAAAAATTCCATAGAAATGTCACTCTTGTTCTGCAGCGGGGTGGCCATGGCGAATTATCCTAAATCCAGTAATAGAGGCCCTGAGGATTTTCCGTTCCAGCCAGAAAATAAGATTGGAACTTGAGAGCTTTCCGATGAATCGCACACTCTGTTCATGGGCTATGACCGGGTGCCAACCTTGTAAAAAAAAATTTTTTTTTAATGATACACGCCCTTCCTAACACACACACACCCCTTGTCCTTGGATTATATGATTTGTCGATGGTTGAATTTCCTGCGTGGAAGGAAAGCACCGTGAGAATGTTCAAATGCGAAAAGAAACTTCTTTCTTCATGGTGGCATAACTCTAGAAACAAACCTTGGCAGCTTCCTTGGCAGCTTCAAGACGTGTGGACTTCAACTCCCAGAATTCCTCACTGCTGGCTGGGGAATTCTGGGAGTTGAAGTCCGCAGGTCTCGAAGTCGCCAAGGTTGGAGATGCCACCTCTAGGAAAAGGCCACAGAAAGAAGAAGGGATGGACGGATTGTCTAGGGCACCAGAAGGCCAGGATGAGAAGCAATGGGTGGAAACTAATCAAGGAGAGATTCCACCTGGAACTAAGGAGAAATTTCCCATCCGTGGAACTGCTTGCCACCAGAAGTGGTGGGTGCTCCATCGCTGGAGGTTTTCAAAAATAGACTGGACAAGCGTTTAACTGAGATGATATATGGTTGTTGCCTTGAGCAGGGTTAGACTAGACAACCTCTCAGGCAGCGGTGGGATTCAAATAATTTAACAACTGGTTCTCTGCCCTAATGACCAGCTGGGTAGGCGTGGCTCAGTGGTCATGTGACCGTGTGGGCGTGACCAATTCAACATCACTCACATCTATGGGCGCTTTGCCTTAGCTGTTACAATGTAACAAGGGTTAAGCAGAGAGGCAGTTTCTGTAAGCAGGGCAATAAAGATTAGGCTAGAGACACCACCAGAATGTTTCTTTCCTGCCTTCCTTACAGGATTAGCCCTGTAAAGTGGAAAAAAAACAAAATATGATTTCTTCTAACAACCGGTTCTCCCGAATAGGTGCGAACTGGCTGAATCCCACCACTGCTCTCAGGTCCCTTTAAGTCCTAGGATTCTATGAATCCTGTATAGATAGTCCTCGATTTACAACACTTTATTCAGTGACCGTTCAAAGTTACAAGGGTCCTGAAAAAAGCGACTTACGACCGTTTTTCCACACTTATGACCTTTGCGGTTATCCTCATGGTCACGTGATCAAAATTCAGACGCTTGGCAACTGACTCATGTCTACGACAGTCATGGGATCCCCTTTTCTGACAAGCAATGGGGAAGCCAGATTCGTTTAACAGACATGTTATGAACCTAACGAGGGCAATGATTCACTTAACAATTGCGGCAAAGAAGGTCGTAAGGTGAGGCGAAACTCACTTAACAAGTGCCTCACTTTGCAACATAAATTTTGGGCTCAATTGTGGTCATAAGTTGAGGACTGCCTGTATAGAATATAGGTAGTCCTTGACATACAACCACAATTGAGTCCCAACGTTTTGTTGCTAAGCGAGACAGTTGTTAAAGTGAGTTTTGCCCCATTTTAGGACGTTTCTTGGAGCAGTTGTTAAGTGAATCACTGCAGTTGTTCACGGGTGTTAAGTAAATCTGGCTTCCCCGTTGGTTTTGCACGTCAGGAAGTCGCAAAAGGGGATCACGTGACTACCCCCACCCCCCGGGACACTGCGGCCGCCATAAATACAAGCCAGTCATTAAATCACCATTGTAGCTTTGAACGGTCACTAAACGAATGGATGTAAGTCGAGGACCACCTGTACAGTAGTCTGCTGATCTTTCCTCTCCACTAACTCATGGCACAAAGGGTAAAAAAAAAAATTCATTTTCAATTTCCCCCCCACATTTTTTGGCACATGCTAGGATGGTGCCCAGAGGGAAATGGTCGCTCAGTGGCTAAGACGCTGAGCTTGTCAATCAGAAAGGTCGGCAGTTCAGCGGTTCGAATCCCTAGTGCTGCGTAACGGGATGAGCTCCCATCACTTGTCCCAGCTTCTGCCAACCTAGCAGTTCGAAAGCACGAAAAAAAAAATGCAAGTAGAAAAATTGGGACCACCTTTGGTGGGAAGGGAACAGCGTTCCGTGCACGTTTGGCATTGAGTCATGCCGGCTACATGACCACGGAGACGTCTCCGGACAGCATTGGCTCTTCGGCTTTGAAACGGAGATGAGCACCGCCCCCTAGAGTCAGGAACGACTAGCACGTATGTGCAAGGGGAACCTTTACCCTTTACCTTTTATGATGGTGCTCCATCCTCTTTCCAGGATGCAACGAACGCTCCTGAATTCTGGAATCAGAGCTGGGGAGACACCCATTCCTCAGACTAACCCCCTGCCTCCAAGTCACCCCCTCTTTTTTGGGGGGGGGGCGAGGGGATTAGGATCTGCATCCAATCAGAGCTCACGTGTGTTAACCTATTTATTTCACAAGCTCTGCGATCTCACACAATTCTCATTAAGCCCCAGTTCATACGTTATTTGTTTCTCACCTGCCCACAAACACACACACACACACACACACACACCCTGAAATGAGCACTGCCACACTTGAAGGCTTGGGGAGGAGAGCTTGCGCAAGCTGCTACTTACGGAGGATCCCGGATCTGCGCACGTTTTGTTGTGCTCTCAAAACTTTTTTATTTCAGCAGGCTGGCCTGGCCTAACTCTCCTTTTTAAAATTTTTAATTCGTTTGATTTTATAAATTGGGTGTTTTAATTTGTGTTTTGGCCAAAATATTTAATAATTTTAAGGGACTTTTAATGTTTGTATTATCTGTATTTTATCTTGGCTGTTCACCGCCCTGAGTCCTCCGGGAGTAGGGCGGTATAGAAATTTGATTAATAAATAAATAATAATAAATTACGTACTACCCACTCTACCAACCGTCAGATTTCACAATGCCCATGGCTGCACTAACACAATGACGCCCAGGCTTGGCATGTCAGAAGCACGCAATTGTTTAAAAGAGCATTTTGGAATGTTGTACCAGCAGCTGGGAAAACAAACCCTGATAGGACCAGGAATGACAGATAAGGAACTGACAAACTTGTACATTTCATGAACATTATTCATCATTAGCAAAATATTATGAACAAATGTGACAAGGATCCAGGGGTGTCTTACAGCTGCGCCTTCGGGTTTTAGGGAAGTCACAGAACCGGTGTGGCTTTTGCACAATGGGGTCCAGATTATAGGCAGTCCTTGACTTATGACGAGAGTTGAGCCCAAAATTTCCGTTGCTAAGCAAAGCACTCGTTAAGGGAGTCTTGCCCCATTTTACAACTTTTCTTCCCATAACTGTTAAGTGAACCTCTGCAGGTGTGTTAAGTGAGTACAGGCAGTCCTCGACTTAGAACGGTTCATTTAGTGACCGTTCGAAGTTACAACGGCATTGAAAAAAGTGACTTATAGCAATAACACTTAGAATTATATACTGCTCCACAGTGCTTTTACAGCCCTCTCTAAGTGATTTACAGAGTCAGCATATATTGCCCCCAACAATCTGGGTCCTCATTTTAATGACCTCGGTAGGATGGAAGGTTGAGTGAATCCTGAGCCGGTCAGGATCGAACTCCTGGCAGTGGGCAGAATTAGCCCACAGTACTAGGAAGGAAGGAAGGAAGGAAGGAAGGAAGGAAGGAAGGAAGGAAGGAAGGAGGGAGGGAGGGAGGGAGGGAGGGAGGGAGGGAGGGAAGGAAGGAAGGAAGGAAGGAAGGAAGGGCTATAGCACTTAGATTTATATACCACTTCACAGTGTTTTACAGCCCTCTCCAAGCAGTTTACAGCATCTGGCCCCCCAACAATCTGGGTCCTCATTTTACCGACCTCGGAAGGACGGAAGGCTGAATCAACCTTGAGCCTGGTGAGATTCGAACTGCCAAATTGCAGTCAGCCGGCAGTCAGCAGAAGTAGCCTGAGGTAGTACAGGGGTTTAAGGCACCCTGTTATTAAGCTGGTTATTAAGACCAGCTGCCTGCAATTACTGCAGGGTTCGAATCTCGCCAAGGCTCAAGGTTGACTCAGCCTTCCATCCTTTCTAAGGTAGGTAAATTGAGGACCCAGATTGTGGGGGCAATAAGCTGACTTTGTATAAATATATAAAAGGATGAAGGCTATTGCTTAACGCATTGTAAGCTTCCCTGAGTCTCCGGAGAAGGGCGGAATATAAATCAAATTAAAAATAAATAAATAAATAAATAAATTTAAAAAAGGTACTCCATTCTAACCACCACTGTACGTTTTTCAAGACCGTTGCAGTAGTTCCATGACCACATGATTAAAATCCAGCTGCTTGGCAACTGACTGGTATTTATGACAGTTGCAGTATCCCAAGGACATCACGTGATTCCCCTTTTGCGAGTTTCTGACAAGCGAAGTCAATGGGGAAGCCAGAGAAAAGAAGGACTAGAGGTGACATGATAGCAGTACTCCAGTATTCGAGGGGTTGCACCAAAGAAGAGGGGGTCAACCTATTTTCCAAAGCACCTGAAGGCAGGACAAGAAGCAAGAGCCTTGGTAGTACAGTGGTCTAAAGTGCCCTGTTATTAAGACCAGCTGCCTGCAATTACTGCAGGTTCGAATCTCGCCAAGGCTCAAGGTTGACTCAGCCTTCCATCCTTTCTAAGGTAGGTAAAATTGAGGACCCAGTTTGTGGGGGCAATAAGCTGACTTTGTATAAATATACAAAAGGATGAAGGCTATTGCTTAACGCATTGTAAGCCGCCCTGAGTCTCCGGAGAAGGGCGGCATATAAATCAAATTTTAAAAAAAACGGTTGGAAACTAATCAAGGAGAGAAGCAACCTGGAATTAAGGAGAAACTTCCTGACAGTGAGGACAATTAACCAGTGGAACAGCTTCCCACCAGGCTGTTGATGATCGTGGGGCTCAGCTGGGGAAGGCATGGGGTGGGCAGGGATTTTTGCTACCGGTTCTCTGAACCACCTGCCTCCATCGCTACCAGATTGGGTGATCCGGTCTGAACCGGGAGCATTTCACCCCTGCTCCAAGGTCCCTTCCATCTCTATTCTGATTAGATTCACTTAACAGCCTTGGTGGCGCAGCAGACTAAAGTGCTCTTAAGTAGCACCAGTTGCCTGCAATTACTGCGAGTTCGAATCTCACCAGGCTCAAGGTTGACTCAGCCTTCCATCCTTCCGAGGTAGGTAAAATGAGGACCCGGATTGTGGGGGCAATAAGCTGACTTTGTATAAAAAAGAACACCGCTGGGGGGGCCCCCCAAAAGCCCTACCAAGCAGGTATATACAAAAGTATGAAGGCTATTGCTTAACGCATTGTAAGCCACCCTGAGTCTCCGGAGAAGGGCGGCATATAAATCAAACCAATAAATAAATAAATAAATAAACCTTTTCAAAAGAAAAAACAAAAAAGTCCAGTTGCCTCCTGAAAAAGCACCTTTGCTTTTTGGACAACGATGACCTGGATGACTGAAAACATAAGACTATTGTTTTAACAATCTGTGTTACTAACTTAACAGCTGCAGTGATTCCCTTAACAACTCTGGCAAGAACGGTCATAAAATGGGGCAAACTCACTGAACAAACGTCTCAGTTAGCAGCAGAAACGTTAGGCTCCATTGCAGTCGTAAATCAAGGACTTCCCCGTAATCCTACATACAGCACAAGGAAGTGAGAAAGGCACTGAAAACACAATGTATGACTCTGGGCAGAATACACAATTAAAAAGAAAACGAAACAACGCACATCATATAAAAGCAAAAGAGCAAAGCATAGGCACACCCTTGGTTTATGCAACCTGGACCAATTGACCCCGAGGCCAACCACATCATTCCTGTCCTTTGCACAACGCCCTTGGGCAACGTGTGGCACGCACCCCTGTTGCAAATGGTTGTGTAGCACGGCAAGGCCGCCTCTGCAGCCCACCTGTTCACACACCAGGCGACCTCCGTTTATTTAACGAATCTGGGCTGTGGTGTTCCCTGTCAAAGACACTGGTTCGCGCACAGGTAGTCCTCGACTTACGACAGTCCGTTTAGTGACCGTTCAAAGTTACAACGGCACTGAAAAAAGCGACTTAGGATCGGTTTTCACACTTAACGACCGTTTGCAACATTTCCTGGTCAGAAGGCCGCAAAGGGGAATCACACGACCTTGGTGACACAGCGACGGTCATAAATATGAACCAGATGCCAAGGGTCTGAATTTTGATCACACGATCATGGGGAGGCCACAATGGTTGTAAGTGTGGAAAAACTGTCGTTTAGTCACTTTGTCCAGTGCCGTTGTTACGTTAAACAGTCACTAAACGAACTGCTGTAACTTGAGGACTACCTGTATGCCATATACTAAATGAATAAAAACAGGTAGTCCTCGACTTACAACAACTTAGTGACCATTCAAAGTTACGACGATGCTGGCAAAAGCGGGCAACGAGCCATTTTCACACTTACAACCATGGCAACCTCAATATTCAGCTGCTTGACAACGGCCTCCTATTTATGACCGTCGCCGTATCCCGGAGTCTCACGTGATCCCCTTAGGCGACCTTCTGACCAGCAAAGTCCATGGGTGTGTGTGTGTGTGTGTGTGTGGGAAGCTGGATTCACTTAACGACGTGCGACTGACTTCACAGCTGCAGCCATCCCGCTTCACGACGATGGTGAGGAAGGTGGCAAAAACGGATCGAAAAGGCTCACTAAACTAGTCTTCCTCTTAGCCACGTCCATTTTTTGGGGGGGGGGGCGGTCCCTCAATGTTGGTTGTAAGTCGAGGACTACCTGGTTGTAAGTCGAGGACTACCTGGTTGTAAGTCGAGGACTACCATCTCAGCTGCAGGACGGTGGGGGGGAAAAATACAGAATTAAAAACAGCGGCCAAAATTATAAATACGGGTTATATATCAAAGAGCAGCAGCCCAGAACAACCCCCCTACCCATATTACACCCCCCCCAAAGGCATTGAAACCCCCTTGAACCCATAAGGCTGCACTTGTCCTCATTCCCCCCTCCCACTTTGGACCCCTCCCCACCTCTGATGCAACATCCCTGGGGGCCACTTAACCCCCCCTCCCCCCTCCCCGGCCCCCCATTACCCCCCCCCGCCCCCTCCCCGGTTCCTGCTGCCGCCCCCGCCCCAAAACACAGCAGGCCCCACCCAATCATCTCTGCTTTCTCCTCCCCCCCACAAAAAGGGGGCTCCTCCTGGCCCCCTCCTCCTCCTCGGGGCCGGCATCCCCCTTCCCCACCTGTCCTCGCGCGGCTTCTCTCCTCGGCTGCTCACACCCGAATCTTGCCAACGGGGCTGGGCTGAGCCGGAAGTGCTTCCGGACGGACCCGACCGGAAGGGACCAATGTTTGGTGCAGATTCCGGGCGGAAATGGCGTCCTCCGCGCCGGAAGTTCCGCTGGGAGTTTGACTCGCTTTGCTTGGTTAGAACAGGGGTGCCCAACCTTGGCTCCTTTTAAGACTTGTGGACTTCAACTCCCAGAATTCCTCAGCCAGCAAAGCTGGCTCAGGAATTCTGGGAGTTGAAGTCCACAAGTCTTAAAGGAGCCAAGATTGGATACCCCTGTGTTAGAGCAAGGGTGGGCAACTGTGGCCCTTTTACAACCTGTGGACTTCAACTCCCAGAATTCCTGAGCCAGCTTGGCTGTCTTAATGTGTATGAGGCAGGATCAGCTATATGAACACTGAAGGGCCCTCCTTATTCACATTATTGTAAGAAAGAAATGTGCTGGTTTGGAAGAACAATACTTGTTTGGAAGATTACATTAAAGTCAGATAAATTACATCCTGGATAATATATCTCCTGATGGGGCCTAGTTGTCAAGGATGTAAGGACATCCATATGGAACCAAGGAAGACATAAATCTACGCATCAGCGGATACAGAACTAAAGAGGATGTTCAGCTAAAATTATCTCATGTACTATAAATTAGGGCAGGAATTTAGTAATTAGGAAATGTCAATTATCATGTAACAGATATATGTTAACCATATATGGAAAACTGCCGTGCTAGCAAAATCCTTTGTCTTGGAAAAGTATAAAACAGGGGTATTAGATCTCTTTCCTTTGTTCAGATAGCAAGAACCAATCTGCCTCTGAACCTTGCGCAATAAAAACTGTCTCTGGCTGACCCAGGAATGTTGTTTGGTCCTATCATTCCATAACAGTCTCAGGAATTCTGGGAGTTGAAGTCCACAGGTTGTAAAAGGGCCACAGCTGCCCACCCCTGTGTTAGAGGATTCTATACATATTCTGGATATTCCAGTTCCAACCCCCATCACCCCCAGCTATCCGCGGGGCTTTTGTAAACCCACTTCCCACTCATGGAGGGGCCTTCCCCAATCTGGTTTTCCTCCATTGTCTATTGCAATGGCATCCGGAGGGCACCAGGTTGGGGTTAGGCACAAACTCAGTTTGCAACGAACTGTGGTTAAGGAAATCCTGGTTCTGGGTGACGTCTGAACGCTGCCCTTTCTGCATTTTATTTGCTATAATAAGAATTATAGTCAGTCTCCCTGGCACGCAAGGTTGTGTAGGAAGTTAGTAGCTACCCCTTTCCTAGAAGAATGAAATATTTTAGGAAATATTTAAAAAGGCAGAATATTATGTTTCACTGGATGAGAAATGGAGAAGCATGTTTTAAAGACGAAGCAGCTCCCACCTTCTTGCCCCCCCCCCACCCTTTGTCCATGGGCCAGAGGCAGAAACTCAATCTTTGTCAAAGGATCATCATCTGCAACACAATAGGATCCATCTAGCAACAGAAACTCACCACATGGCACCTGGGAAGACTACATCAGCCAGCAAAGTTAGCTAAGACCCCCACCCCCTGCGAGTCTGACAACCAATCAGGATACTCTTTTTGGACCCCAGGAAGTTCAAAGCCAGAGAGGGCATAAAACCCGGGGACTCACTGCATCTCGTCCCTTTTCTGTTCAGGAACTCAAACCATGTGATCCTGTCCACCATTAAACCATCTTTCCAAGCAGTCTCCATGTTTCCAGTGTCTTTTTCCCCGCTTGGAGCTGAACCCAGAAGGATATTTCTTCTAACAATTGAGCAGGGGGTTTGACTCTAGAAGGCCTCCAAGGCCCCTTCCAACTGTTACTCTGGTTGTAGATAAATAGTACAATCATTTAGAATAAGCATTTTTCTAGAGTGACATGACATGTCTTTGTTGATTTCCTGATGTTGCTCTTCTAATTCCCTAACGGAAAAAGCTCATTTTAAAATTAAATCATTTTCTACTTCTTTGAGTTTTGTACACTGAGAGCATATGCACCAAAGACAAATTCCTTGTGTGTCCAATCACACTTGGCCAATAAAAAATTCTATTCTATTCTATTTTTATTCTATATAAGATGAATAAGAACCTCTGAAGTTCAGGACAGAAATTTTAAATTAAAGCCTTCCAAGCAGCCCGTGATCAACATAAGTCCTTTTGAAACAATTGGGGTTTTAAAATCCCCCCCAATAAACTACTTTTATTTATTTTAAATATTTTTATGCTGAGTTTTACCATTACCACAATAACATTTCAAGCAATAATGCATACATTTATCAATTATACTTCTTTAAAAAACCGCATGAAGATTGTTTAGTATCACTTTGGCATCTGGATGCCAGAGTATGGATTTCTTGAATATTTTCACAGCTGTTGACAAAGAATAATACTAACCTGTCCTTCAATATTACTTTTGGGACAAGTGGAATGTTAGCACTCACTGTAATCAAAACCAAGTAATTAAATAAGTGGAGAGAAAACGTACAAGTCATTTATTAAAAAAAATAACCAGATATTGACAGTGCCTTTTTGTGCACCTATATCAAGAAGCACATGTACTGAAAAGTATTGGCAATCAAAGCATCCTTTTTCGTGAGGATGAGTTTGCAAGATTCAAGTTTTTCCACAGCCAGCGATTCCCTTTTTTTTTTTTAATTAATATTGAGTTAATCCCAAAGCTATTCCATAACTGCATCTGCAGGAACATAATATATATTTAGCTAATGATAAGATTAAAGAGGTGCGAGTGCAATTAAATTTAGATGCACTCAGTAAAAATATCAGGCAGCCAGATACGCTACATAACATGGGAGGATCTAACAGTAAATGCAGTAAAAATAGCCATCCACCTCAGAGGTAGTCCAGTGATCTAGACAAAGAGCTTTTTCAGATCCTGAAATCAAATCCTTTTTAAATGGATAGGCTGCCAGAAACCAAATCTCAGATCGTTTGCATGCAGAAAATATGCTTTTAAGTGTTGGATTGATGCATCTTTTCCAAATGCATCAAACCAAATTTCTGCAGTAAATATCACTATTAACTACATCAAAGAGATACAAATGCAGTTAAAGTGGACTTTGGAACAGAATCCATGTTCAAGTTGCGGGTATTTGCCTGCTATGCATCGGTGGATGTGGGGGAAGGGATACAGAAGGAACCTTTTAATGAATTGCATCCTTCTTTAAAATATATATATATTACTGTATACTTGTGCAAAACTCAAGCATGTGGTTTGGTGTACAACTTAGACCACAATTGAGCCCCAAATTTCCTTTGCCAAGCAAGACAGTTAAGTGGGTTGTACTCCATTTTATGACCTTTTTGCCATAGTTGTTAAATGAATCACCAGTCATTAGTAAAGTGGTTGTTAAGTGAATCTGGCTTTCCCATTGACTTTTCTTGTCGGAAGGTCGCAAAAAAATGACCCAAGGACACTACCACTGTTTAAAAGACATGCCAGTTGCCAAGCATCTAAATTTTCAACCGTGACCATTCTGCAATGGTCGTAAGTGTGAAAAACGGTCATCAGTGCTTTGAACGGTTGTAAGTCGAGGATGACTTGTAGTTATATCATGGGAACAGAAAGGAGCAATTTTCGGAGCTCAGTCCCAAAGATGCTTTTTCACGAGGCAACTGAACTTTCTGGTTTTTCTTTGAAGGCGTTTCGCTTCTCATCCAAGAAGCTCCTTCAGCTCTGACTGGAGGGTGGGGAATGGAAGGATTTATACTCCTTGCAGACAAGATTCAGCAGTCCACCTGCGTTTAAAAGACAAAGGCCACTCTTTTGAAGACAGCAAAGTCCACATTCTGGACAGAGAGGACTCCTGGTTTGAAAGAGGGGTCCAAGAGACCATCTGTGTCAAAATTGAACAGCTATCTCTTAACAGAAGGGGGCGGATAGGACACCACCCATCTCCACTCCACCACACAGTCCTTTCAGCAGTCCCAAGAAGGCTCCACATGCCCATTTGCACCACTCAGGTGATCCTGAGGACACAGGTAGACCTCCAGGTGGCTTCAATGACTCTCTAAAAGGATGCAAATGATCAGCGGTCTGCAAGGAGTATCAATCCTTCCATTCCCCACCATCTGGCTAGAATGGAAGAAGCTTCTTGGATGAGAAGCGAAACGTCTTCAAAAGACAAAACCAGAAAGTCCAGTTGCCTCTTGAGAAAAAAAAAAAGAAAACACCTTTGGGACAAGAAGAGCCTTGGTAGTACAGTGGTCTAAGGCACCCTGTTATTAAGCTGGTTATTAAGACCAGCTGCCTGCAATTACTGCAGGTTCGAATCTCGCCAAGGCTCAAGGTTGACTCAGCCTTCCATCCTTTCTAAGGTAGGTAAATTGAGGACCCAGTTTGTGGGGGCAATAAGTTGACTTTGTATAAATATACAAAAGTATGAAGGCTATTGCTTAACGCACTGTAAGCCGCCCTGAGTCTCCGGAGAAGGGCGGCATATAAATCAAATTAAAAAAAAAAAAGTGATCTGAATGATGGAGAATCTCCATAAGCTTTCAGCGCTCAGCTTTTGAGCCTGCATTACAGGCTAAATTTCTGGGTTCAACACGAAAAACCCAAAAATAAAAGTACACGACATCCTGCAGATGAGATTTGAGCCAAGGCCGTAGGCTAAAAAAAAAATTGAAGAGAGAGCAACAGCTCAAACTTACCCAGTCCACCTTCCGGCTTTCTGAGTCCTCTTCCTCCACATCTGGATCTTTGGGGTCCCCCCCTGAGCTGGCGGAAGGGGAAGGGGCCCTGGGGTCCCGCCATTGGGACTCTAAGCCCCCTGATGCTGAGCTGGGGGGGCTCAGAGGCCGCAGGGAGCAGCGAGGACACAGGTCCCCCTCCGCAGCTCCGGGAAAGGCAGCCTCGCAGAGTGCGCACCGCTTGGATTTCTGCCTGTGTTTCAGGGGTCTGTCCGACATGGTTGGCATGGGATAAAGTGGGGTTCAGAGAGAGCAGAGGGAGCAAAAGAAAGAGGTGTGTCCCCCCCCCCAATGCGTGGGACCTCCCTGCAGGCCTGGAGCTACTGGTCTATTAGGCAAGGAGTTCTCTTTTAGGGACCAGGCACCCCAAGAAGTCCAGCAGGGACCGACATGGAAGGTCTATCAATGCTCCAAGACTGAAGTTTTGCTGGATCCTGAAACAGAAATTCAGGATTTATGTTGCAACTTGGAAGCTCCTCGTTGACCCCCTCTGGTGGAAGGGAGGCCTGTGGTAGGGAAGAATAGGAATAGGAATAGAAATAGTCAAGGACCTTGGAGTACTCATTTCTAAAGTGCCCGAGCCCACTGTAACAACATCGCCAAAAAGGCATTAAGAGTTGTGAACCTAATCTTGCGTAGCTTCTTCTCTGGTAATGTTGTACTGCTAACTAGAGCATGCAAAACATTTGCTAGACCAATTCTTGAATACAGCTCAGCTGTCTGGAACCCTGCACTGCATATCGGACATTAATACAATCCAGAGAGTCCAGAGATATTTTACGAGAAGAGTCCTCCATTCCTCTACCCGCAATAAAATACCTGATGCCACCAGACTCCAAATTTTGGGCTTAGACAACCTAGAACTACGCCAACTTCAGTCTGACCTAAGCATAGTACATAAAATTATCTGTCACAATGTCCTTCCTGTCAATGACTACTTCAGCTTCAACCACAAAATACACGAGCAAATAATAGATACAAACTCAAGGTAAACCGCTCCAAACTCAATTGTAGAAAATATGACTTCAGCAACAGAGTGAACAATGCCTGGAATGCATTACCTGACTCTGTAGTTTCTTCCCCAAACCCCAAAAACTTTAACCTTAAACTGTCTACCGTTGACCTCACCCCATTCCTAAGAGGCGTGCATAAGTGCACCAATGTGCCTACCGTCCCTGTCCTTTTTATATTCCTTTTTACTTATTCTTTTTGTATATTCAAATTATGTTTATATGTTTACCTGTTATCTTATATATACTTGACAAAATAAATAAATAAATAAAATAGAATAGAATTAGAATAGAGCATACACTATACAAAATAATAGAATACAAAACAATAAAATACAAAATAAAAGAACAGAATAAACTTTACTGTCACTTTGAATGTACACTAATCGACATACATTAAAATGAAATTTCGTTGCATGCAGCTCTCAAAGGGCCTCCACCTCTAACTACAAAAACATAACTAAATAAATAAATACAAAATTATGCATATACCTACATATATTATATGTATGTTATATGTCTTTTCGCTTGCCATGTACATATATACATCCGAACTGGACAATACAGTCCAGTTCGGATGTATATATGTACATGGCAAGCGAAAAGAATCTTGTGAGTTTACCAGATGGATGGCATAGGGAACAAAGCTGTTCCAAGATCTGGTAGTTCTGCTAGAAATATTTTGAGACCTCCTTCCAGAGGGAGCAACAGAAACAGACTGTGAGGTGTGTGTGTGTGGGTCTATAACAACTCTTTGAGCTCTAAGCAATATCCTGAATAAGGGGAAACGAGCTTCCTATAATCTTCTCCACTACCCTCACCACTCTCTGTAGGGACTTTCTATCTCAGGTGCTGCTGCCACCAAACCAAACAGGGATGCAGTTTATAATGGAGTATGTAAATATGCATGTATGTGTATGTGTTTGTATATTTATTTATTTACAAATAGTCCTCAACTTACAACAGCTCACTTAGTAACCGTTCGAAGTTATGAAACGGGAGCGAAAAGAGTGACTGGTGACTTTTTTTTTTAGATTGTTCTTTTTATTAGTTTACAGCATAAAATACGAAACTACAAAAGCAAGTAGTAGGATACAGAAGGGAGAGGAAGGGGAAGAGAGAAGTGTGGAAGAGAGGAGGGGAAAAAAGGCATTGATTACCGACTCCCTCTTTCGAAGTAGAATACAGCATTAAAGTTGAACCTCAACTTTTTACTTTTCCATAATAGTATAAACCAGCCATTTCTATAAAAACCAATCCATCTAATCGGCAAAACCCAAAATCAAAGTTTCATTTCCCCACCCCACCTCAAGTACAAAGTCCAGAAGCGGTTTCCAAGTAGAAGCAAAAGCACTTATACTGTTTTCTTTGATCAAAACGGTCAATTTAACCATCTCTCCCAAATCCATCAACTTTTATGGGCGTTTATGATGGTGGGAATCGAAATATCCTTCCGTTTTTGTGCATAAAGCAGTTTCGCTGCCGTTGACATATATAAGATCAGAGTTCCAAATTTTTTTCCGCCCAAGTCTTTTTCCATTAAGCCCAAATGTAAAGGGTTTGGTTTTATCTTTATATTCATTTTAAGAATTTTCTGTATTAGAATATGGACTTATGACCTTTTGTTTCACACTCACGACCGTGGCAACATCCCCATGCACGTGATTCAAATTCGGACGCTTGGCAATTGACTCATATTTATGGCGGTGGCAGCATGCCGGAGTTGTGTGATTCCCCTTGTTCGACTTTCTGACGCGCAAAGGTAATGGGGAAGCTGGATTCAGTTAACAACCGTGTGACTAACGTAACGACTGCAGTGATTCCCTTGACAGCGGTGGCAAGGACGTAAAACGGGGCAAAACTCATTTAATAACTCTCTTGTTTAGCAAGGGAAATTTTGGACCCGATTGTGGTCTTAAGTCGAGGAGTATCTGTAATGTAGATATTTACGTACATAGCAAGCACAGGCTGTACAGAGGCTGGCTTAGTAGGGCAGCTAAACCTTTTCCTGGTGCTTATTTTCCAAAGCCCCTGAAAGCAGGACAAGAAGCAACGGATGGAAACTATAACCGAGGACAGGAGCAACCTGGAACTAAGGAGAAATTTACTGACAATTAGAACAATTAATCAGTGGAACGACTTGCCACAAGAAGTTGTGGGTGCTCCAACACTGGAGATTTTTAAGAAGAGACTGGGGACAGTCCATACACCAGATAAGAAACAATGGACGGAACCTAATCCAGGAGAGAAGCAACCTAGAACTAAGGAGAAATTTCCTGACAGTGAGAACAATTAACCAGTGGAACAACTTGCCACAAGAAGTCATTAGATTGTCCCCCCTCTTCTCTCTTGGGGAGACCCATGCGGTAGTCATAGAATATACAAAATAGGATCACAGGGTTGGAAGAGACCTCAGAGGTCTACCATACCAGACAAATGATTGTCCAATCTCATCTCGAGAAACCTGCAGAGATGGAATACCCACAACTACTGATGCATTGTTCTCACTGCCAGGAAATTTCTCCTTAGTTCTAGATTGGATCTCTCTTGAATACCAGGACAGAACACTGAAGTTCTCCACTGTAGGTCTCCCTCCTTGTAAACTTAAATCCAAGAAAACCACTGGTAGTGGGATCTTCTATGTCACTGCGTTCCATTGTACGAAGGAGGCGGCTGTGAGTAACTTTCTCCAATTACCTAGAATTAAAGAGAAATCTCTTAGTCAGTGAGAAAAATTAAATCAGTGGAACGTCTTGCCTCCAGAAGTTATGGGTGCTCCAGCACTGGAGGCTTTTAAGAAGAATAGAATAGAATAGAATAGAATAGAATAGAATAGAATAGTTTAGTTTATTAGTTTAGTTTATTAGATTTGTATACCGCCCTACTCCCGAAGGACTCAGGGCGGTGAACAGCCATGAAATAAAACATATCAATACAAAATTTAAAATAGAAATAAAACAAGTTAGATAAATTTGGCTGAACCATATTTAAAACCCCAATAATTTAAAACCAAATTTAAAATTCCCATTTAAAAGAGGAGAAGTTTAGGTCAGGCCGGCTTGCTGGAATAGGAACGTCTTCAGCGTGCAACGGAAGGTACGCAGATCCGGAATCCTCCGTATCTCGGGGGGGAGCTCGTTCCAGATAGTAGGTGCCCCCACAGAGAAGGCTCTCCCCCTGGGGGCCGCCAGTCGACATTGTTTGGCCGACGGCACCCGGAGGAGCCCCTCTCTATGGGAGCGTACTGGTCGGTGGGAGGCTATTGGTGGTAGCAGGCGGTCCCGTAGATAACCAGGTCCTGAGCCATGGAGCGCTCTAAAGGTGATGACCAAAACCTTGAAGCGCACTCGGAAGACCACCGGGAGCCAGTGCAGCTCGCGCAGGAGAGGCGTTACATGGGAGCGCCACGTCGCTCCCATCACCACCGCGCGGCCGCACTCTGCGCCAGTTGGAGCCTCCGAGTGCTCCTCAAGGGGAGCCCCATGTAGAGAGCGTTACAATAGTCCAGACGGGAGGTGACGAGGGCATGAGTGACCGTGCGTAACGAGTCCCGATCCAGAAAGGGACGCAACTGGCGAATCAGGCGAACCTGATGAAAAATCCTCCCGGTCACGGCCGTCAAGTGCTCTTCTAAAGACAGCCGTGAATCCAGGAGGACACCCAAGTTGCGAGCCCTCTCCGTGGGGGCCAATACTTCGCCCCCAATAGTCAGCGATGGCACCAGCTGACTATATCGGGATGTCGGAAACCACAGCCACTCGGTCTTGGATGGGTTGAGTCTGAGCCTGTTTCTCCCCATCCAGATCCGTACGGCCTCCAGGCACCGGGACATCACTTCAAGGGCATCGTTGGGGTGGTCCGGGGTGGAGATGTACAGCTGGGTGTCGTCAGCGTACTGATGGTACTCCACCCCGAAACCACGGATGATCTCGCCCAACGGCTTCACATAAATGTTGAACAAAAGGGGCGAGAGGACCGATCCTTGTGGCACCCCACATATAAGGGGCCTCGGGGTCGACCTCTGCCCCCCTGTCAACACAGACTGCGACCGGTCAGAGAGAAAGGAGGAGAACCACCGTAGTACGGTGCCTCCCACCCCCAACCCCCCCAACCGGTGCAGCATGATACCATGGTCGATGGTATCAAAAGCCGCTGAGAGATCTAATAGGACCAGGACAGAGGAACAACCTCTGTCCCGAGCCCTCCAGAGATCATCCACCAACGCGACCAATGCCGTTTCCGTGCTGTACCCAGGCCTGAAGCCCGACTGGAACGGATCTAGATACGTCGTTTCATCCAGGTACCGGGGAAACTGTCGTGCCACCACACTCTCAACAACCTTCGCAACAAAGCGAAGGTTGGAGACTGGACGATAATTTGCCAATATTGCCGGGTCCAGGGAAGGCTTCTTGAGGAGAGGTCTCACCACCGCCTCTTTCAAGGCGGCGGGAAAGACACCCTCACTCAATGAAGCATTTATAATCCCCTGGAGCCAGCCTCGCATCACCTCCCGGGAAGCCAGCACTAACCAGGAGGGGCACGGGTCCAACAAACATGTGGTCGCATTCAGTCTACCCAGAATCCTGTCCACGTCCTCAGGGGTCACAGAGTCAAACTCATCCCAGATAACATTCTCAGGACCTGCCTCCGTCATCCCCACTGGATCTACCCAGTCAGAGTCCAGATCTTCCCGAATCTGAGTGATTTTGTCATACAGATACTGAACAAAATCCTCGGCTCTCCCCTCCAAGGGGTCCTCCCTCGCTTCCTGGTGGAGCAGGGAGCGGGTCACCCTAAACAGGGCGGCCGGGCGGTTATCTGATGACGCGATAAGAGCAGCAAGATGAGTACATTTCGCTGCTTTTATCGCCACTAGGTAATTCTTAATATGAGATCTTACCAGTGTCCGGTCAGATTCAGTGCGACTGGCCCTCCAACTACTCTCTAGGCGTCTTTTCCGGCGCTTCATCTCCCTCAGCTCCTCAGTAAACCAAGGAGCCAGGTGAGATCGGCGCCGGGTCAGAGGCCGCAAAGGCACGACTCGATCCAGAGCTCCAGCGGCCGCCCTATCCCAGGCGGCCACTAAGTCTCCAGTCGAGGCGTGAGCCAAGACCTCAGGCATTGGCCCAAGCTCCGTCTGGAACCTATCAGGTTCCATCAGGCGCCTGGGGCGGTACCATCTTATCGGTTCCGCCTCCCTGCGGCGGGGAGCAGCGGTTCGAAGATCAAGGCGAAGGAGAGAGTGATCCGACCATGACAAGGGCTCGATAACTATGTCCCCTATCTCGAGATCACTCAACCACTGTCCAGAGACAAAAATCAGGTCCAGTGTGTTTCCCCCCATGTGCGTAGGGCCATGAATTAGCTGGGTCAGATCCATAGCCGTCATGGAAGCCATGAACTCCCGAGCCACCTCAGACGTCTCACCCACGGACGGCAGGTTGAAATCCCCCATGACCATAAGTCTGGGGGTATCAACCGCCACCGCGGCAATAACGTTGAGTAGCTCGGGCAGGGCTGCTGCCACGTGGCAGGGAGCCAGGTACGTGATCAGCAAACCCATCTGAACCCCATGACCCCACTTCACAAGGAGGGTCTCACAACCGGCCGTCTGAGGAATAGAATAGAATAGAATAGAATAGAATAACAGAGTTGGAAGGGACCTTGGAGGTCTTCTAGTCCAACCCCCTGCCCAGGCAGGAAACCCTACACCACTTCAGACAAATGATTATCCAACATCTTAAAAATTTCCAGTGTTGGAGCATTCACAACTTCTGCAGGCAAGTTGTTCCACTGATGAATTGTCCTTAATTGTTCTCTTTGACTTAAGCCAAAGCATTAGAATGCCTCGTTTGGCCCTCAAAATAATTAAGCACAAGGACTTATCTTTGAACATTAGTAAGATCTCCAGAGTGGGAAGATCACCCTCATAAGGTCAGTGTGTGTGACTTCCTGCTCAAGTTTTAATTACATGAAGATTAGCAATTATCGGAGGACAGAAGTAAGGTAACTTGATTATGATAATTTACAATGGAAACTATGAACGTGGACTGGAAAAATGTCTTAAGTTGGGTTGCAGTATTTCCTTATCAGATTAATGTAAATATTTTTTTAAATGCTGACTACTAAAAAACACTCCACCCATCCACCCCCACGGATTTTTAAAATGTTTTCGATGGTTTGGAATCTGATAGCTAAGATAACAAGCCCGTTGTCTTTTTCTCGCCCACAGTGAAGACTTTTCTTCCATGATGAAGTCGGCTACAAACGCAGTCTCTGAGGAGAAAGAATATTTTCTACAATAGATTTAAAATAAAAAAAAACAACTTCTTGAGTAGAATTTATGGAACAGTGAACAGCCCTGATTCCAATTATAATTTAGATGCTTGGGGCAAAACAGTGTGTGTTTCTACATTGATGGGTTTGGGCTTGGGGTCCTGTGTGAAAATATATATGCAACCTAATTTTTTAAAAAAATATAAAACAGTTCTGGGCTGCATGAACAGAGGGATAGACTCAAGATCACGTGGAGTGTTAATACCACTTTATAATGCCTTGGTAAGGCCACACTTGGAATACCGGATCCAGTTTTGGTTGCCACGATGTAAAAAAGATGTTGAGACTCTGGAAAGAGTGCAGAGAAGAGCAACAAAGAGGATTAGGGGACTGGAGGCTGAAACATATGAAAAACGGTTGCAGGAACTTGGCATGGCTAGTTCAGGGGTCAGCAATCTGCGGCTCTGGAGCCGTATGTGGCTCTTTCATCCCTCTGTTGCGGCTCCCTGTTGCTGGTTGGCTCCACAATTGATAGGGCTTACGGTTAAGACAGGTAGAGGAAAAAGGATGCCGCGCTAGGAGACTCTATGGTGGGGGAACCGGACTTCCGGTCAGCAGAGGAAAAAGGACCGCACACTAGGAGACTATGATGGGGGAACCGGATTTCTGGTCGGCTCCAGAATTGAACAGGGGCTTCTAGTTAGGAATTTTGTAGCTCTTTGAGTGTTTAAGGTTGCCGATCTCTCTAGTTTTTTTTTTTATTTATTTATTTTTAATTTGATTTATATGCCGCCCTTCTCCGGAGACTCAGGGTGGCTTACAATGCGTTAAGCAATAGCCTTCATCCTTTTGTATATTTATACGAAGTCAGCTTATTGCCCCCACAATCTGGGTCCTCATTTCACCTACCTTAGAGAGGATGGAAGGCTGAGTCAACCTTGAGCCTTGGCGAGATTCGAACCTGCAGTAATTGCAGGCAGCTGGTCTTAATAACCAGCTTAATAACAGGGTGCCTTAGACCACTGTACTACCAAGGCTCTAGTTTAATGAAAAGAAGGACTAGGGGTGACATGATAGCAAGTGTTCCACTATCTTAGGGGCTGCCACAAAGAAGAGGGGGTCCATCTATTCTCCAAAGCACCAGAAGGCAGGAGAAGCAGCAATGGATGGAAAGTAATCAAGGAGAGAAGCAACTTAGAACTAAGGAGAAACTTCCTGAAACTGAGAACAATTAATCAGTGGAATGACTTGCCTGCAGAAGTTGTGAATGCTCCCACACTGGAAGTTTTTAAGAAGAGACTGGATAACCATTTGTCTGAAGCGGTATAGTGTTTCCTGCCTAAAAACATTCCTAAGTTTCGGTGCCATTGTAACTTCGGTCATTAAATGAACTGTTGTAAGTCGAGGACTGCCTGTATATTTTGCATCAAGCATTCGTGTGATGAATTATGCTGCCAGCAACCTTAAGAGTGCAATTTGAACAACAGTTTGTCCTTCCTGGGTTTCTTTTCCACGCTGATAGAATAAAACACAGAAGGAATATGGAAATATTTGTAAGAGAGAAAGAGAACAATTTTTAGCAGAGTCAGGAACGGGACTCCTGTAGTAACACACAAAGGATTAATAAGGCAAGGTATTATAGTATAACCCAATGATATTTCAAAATATAAGAATAGATTGAGACAGGTGCAATGGATTTGCAAGGATAAGGATAACTTTTGTTTAACAGCTGTATTTAAATAGCCACATTTGGTACCATGTACAGATGTCGCTAAGCGCAGAGAGCAACACAACGGGGAAATTATGTATGCAACCCACCGGAAACCGAACAGCGGCTGTTCTCCATTTCCAGGGGAATTGTGCTGGAGTTCTCTTTATATACACAACAGCAATAGCAGGAGTTTGGGGGATCTTAAAAATGTCATGTGGAAGCTATATTTCATACAATGGACTATCGGTATATACAAATATATATATATATATACATATGAGTGTGCAGGCACACAGGGAGGAAAGGAAAAGCAGTCTGTAATCCTGCTGTTTCAGGATCTTCAAAACGAACGCCGTTCTTCTTGGAACTTGCAGCCGGCATTAGTAGAAAAAACAGCCAAAGGCCACAGCGACACAGAAGAGACTCTCCTGGGGAGATCAAGAGAAGGGTTGTGAGTGAAGCTGCAACTGGACAGAAACAGCACGAGAAGGGTCCTCCCCCCCCTAAATAAGCAGGTACCATCAGAAGAGAATAGTTGGAGCTCAGGGTTGAAAGTGGGGTCCTTGGTGCTCTTTTGAGCTTGGTTGTTTTCTTGCAGACGTTTCATGACCCAGCTAAGTAACCTCATCAGTGCTAGAAGGGAGGAGGGTTTGGGAGGAGGAGGAACAGGAGGAGGAGAACTGTGGAATCCTTGGTGCTCTCGGAGCTGGGTTGTTTTCTTGCAGATATTTAATTTACCCAACTAGGTAACATCATCAGTTCTAGAAAGGAGATGAATTTGTGGGGTGGAGGAAGAGGAAGAGGAGGAGGAGGAAGATGAGGAAACTGTGGGGTCCTTGGTGATCTCGGAGCTGGCTTGCTTTCTTGCAGACATTTCATTACCCAACTAGGTAACATCATCAATGCTAGAAGGAAGGAGGGCTTAGGAGGAAGAGGAGGAAGATGACAACAGTGGCAACTATGGGGTCTTTGTGAGCTGGGTTGACATTTCATTAGTGCTAGAAGAGAGTGGGGTTTGCTCTCCGTTTATATACAAGTGTTGGTGGGAGTTTTGTTTTCTTCTGGGTAGTTCCTTGATTTGTCTGAGTTGGACAAGCCACTGGCATGTAAACAAAGAGAAAACCTCACTGCGGGAAAACCACCGAGCTCAAAAACCTGGCTTCTTTTTAAGATCTGCTGACAGGCACAGCAAGAGAGAACCCCAATTGTTCCAAAGCAATTTATGGCAATGCAGAGGTATCCACGCAAGTCAGACTGACATACTACACCCCCCCCCCCCCGGTGTGTCGTTGGCAGCCCACATTTTCACAGCTGCCTGGTGGAGAGCATTGGTTAAGAAAAATAAAACTACACAACTTACGTTGATGAAAACATCCTGAGCGTAGTTATCGGTATCAGCATCCCAAAAACAACGGGCAGCCATGCTGGAAAAAAAAAAAAAAAGCAAAGAAAAAAAGTAGGAAATCAGCTAGTAAAAAGTCAAAGTACAGGTTGTCCTCAACTTACATTTCATTTAGTGACTGTCCGAAGTTACAACAGCACTGAAAAAATGTGACTTGATGACCGCTTTTCACACTTACCGCCCTGAGCTTTCCTAATTTTAAGACCTTTCTTGCCACCGGCGTTAAGTGAGTCCCACAGTTGTGAACTGAGTAACAGAGTTGTTTAAATGAATCTGGCTTCCCCGTTGACTTTGTGTCAGAAGGTCGCAAAAGGGGACCATGTGACTCCCGGGGACGCTGCAACCGTCATAAGTACATGCCAGTTGCCAAGACTTCTAATTGTGATCACCTAACCCTGGGGATGCAGCAAAAAATAAAAATAAAAAAATAATTATATGCATATGAAATCTTAATCTGTTCACCGCCCTGAGTCCTTCGGGAGAAGGGCGGTATAGAAATTCAATAAATAAATAAATAAATAAATAAACGGTCACAAGTGTGAAAAGCAGTCGTAAATCACTTGTCAGTGCCATTGTAACTTCGAATGGTCACTAAATGAAAGGTTGTCTTTGCAATGCAAAGGACTGCCTTTGCAATGCAACCCACAGGACAGGGATGGCTAACCTTTTTGCCGTCACGTACCAAAAATGGGAGGAGTGCGGGGGGGTCTCCCATGCCCTCCCACACCCATAATTCAATGCGCCCCACCCCCCCGGACCTGGACACGTGACCCCCCGCGCGACCCCTGCTTTTGGCATGCGATGGCACTGTGGGCCTAGTAGGCCTGTTTTTCACCCTCCCTAGACTCGAGGTTTTCTTGGCACCTGGGGAGGGCAAAAACAGCCTTCCCCACCACCAAGAGGCCCTCCAGAGGCTGGAAACAGCCCATTTCCCGACTTCTGGTGAGCCTGGAAGGGGCGCGCATACGCGCTGGAGCTGAGCTAGGGCAATGCTCGCGTGCCCACAGATATGGCTCCACGTGCCACCTGTGGCACGCGTGCCATAGGTTCGCCATCACGGCCATAGGACAAAAGAATCCAAAATGGGGAGGGGTGGAATTGTTTTAACAGAAGAAAAACTCACTTCACTCCCTCGCCTCTCTGTTCTCCGATCACTACTTGCACCACTATTTTATATCGGTTAAATCCTTTATCTGAAAAAGAGAAAAGGAAAGGAAACGGTTCATTGGGATCCAAATCATGCAAGTCTTCACTCTGAATGCTGGGTCAGTTGGGAGAAAGCCCAGAGTCCTTGGGGGTGCAAAGGCAGGTGGATCTAAAGACCTTTCAGCCTGTCCCGGATCAGCTCAGATAAGACTTTGGTTCTGGTTCCGGTCTCCTCTGGGTTGTACTGTACGTTGGCCAACTCCTCCTTCAGGACTTCACGGATGCAATCTTTCACGATGGAAGAACGGAACCTGAGAGAAAAGAAGAGGGAAATAGCGTCCTTGACTCTGGTAGAGATCAATTGATCAGAATAGAGCTGGAAGGGATCCTGGGGATCAGGTAGCCCTGTGGAGGGGTTACTACGTTCTAATCAAGAACGGACATCCACGGTGGGAAGGAAAATCCAGGTCCAGTCCCAAGCCGGGAATAAAATGGAGGCTGCTTAAGAAAGTTTATTAACTATGTCAACTGCATTTAAGGAAAATCTGTATAAAATGTTTTATAGATGGCATTTTGCACCGGCAAGATTGGCAAAAATATATAAAGATAGATCTGCTAAATGTTGGAAGTGTAATCAATCATCCGGTTCATACTACCTTATATGGTGGACATGCCCAAAAGCAAAAAAATATTGGACGAAAATACATACGTGGCTGGAAAAAATGACAAAGCAACATATAGACCTGAAACCAGAGATATTTTTGTTAGGCATTCTACCAGAAAAATACGATCAAAAAACTACATATCTGATTTGCATATATTAACCGCAACTAGAATTGTATTTGCGCAACAATGGAAAAATGATGAGATTCCATCTGAGGGGAATGCAATTAAGAAAATATTAGAATGTGCAGAAATAGATAGACTAACGCTTACTTAAGGATAAAGAAGAAACTGAATATTTTTTTGATATGGGACATATTTTATCAATGGCTAGATAACAGAAACAGAAGTTAGAAAGGAGGAGATATAAAAAGAGGAAATGTTAAAGTGGAGAGTTGTTAAAGAAGATGATGTTAAGTATTATTATGTTATTATATTATCAATATTATGGTGATGAATAAAACAAAGATAGGTATTATTACTGTACCCAGACCACACACTGTTTGATGAAAACTGAATGTTATATAAATAAAACATGAAAAAAAGGAAGTTTATTAATGAACAGTACCACTGCGTGCAGTTCTGGGACAGCTGTCAAAATGGAGTTGAGAGTAGGTGGGTTTTTTATACCTTCTTTGGGTTTTGTATTTGAGCTTCCTGTTCCTGTGCAAGAACATGTCCTTTATTATTCTATTCAGATTCCTATGGCGTCATGGCTGGCTCCCTAGGCAGAAGGGGAAATGCAAATCCTAGGTGTTTGTCTTGAGCTAATCTTGTCAGCCTTTGGCTTGCCTAATTGTATTGCTTAGCGGGAGTCTCTGTCTGACCCAGTCTTTCTGAATGGATTACCAAATCCACAGGAGGAGGTTTCAAAGTATTTCTAGCGGGACTTCCAGATTCTGGAAGAGCTTTGTTCCCTAGGCCATCCGTCTGGTAAGCTTGCAGGATTTGTTTCTCTCGCCATGTGCATGTATACATCTGAACTAGATGGTGTTGTTTCTCGGTGTCATATATGTGGATTCATGCATAGTTTTGCATTTATTTATCTTGTCATGTTTATGTTTATATTAGAGGTGGAGACCCTTTGAGAGCTGTATGCAACGTAATTTAATTTTAATGTATGCCGATTAGTGTACATCTAAACAATAAATTTAGTCTAAGTCAAATCTGCATTTCTAAAAGCTGGCCTCCTCAGTTTCTGCTAGGGGCAGGGAGACTGGGGCTGGTTTCTGCCTCCCTTAAGATTTTTTTCCATTTCTCCTTTAGCAGAAATATTCTATCCTGCCTTTTTAATATTCCCCAAAATAGTTCATTCTCTAGGAGGGTGGGTGGGTGCAGACTTTCTATATCAACTAAGAGATAAATAACAGAGTTGGAAGGGACCTTGGAGGTCTTCTAGTCCATCCCACTGCTCAAGCAGGAGACCCTATAATATTCTAGAGAAATAGCTGTCCAATGTCTTTTTAAAAACATCCAATGATGGAGCACCCACAATTTCTGACGGTGAGTTCCAGTCTGGCCATAGGCAGAAAGCTGGCTCAGTGACTTTGGGCCAATCCCTCTCTCTCTCTCTCTCTCATCCCAGCCCACCTCACAAGGTTGTTGTTGTTGTGGGGAAAATACAGGTAGTCCTCGACTTACAACAGTTCGCTTAGTGCCAATTCAAATTACAACGGCACTGAAAAAAGGGACTTATGACCATTTTTCACACTTATGATCATTGCAGCATCCCCATGGTCATGTTTATTTATTTATTTATTAGTTCGATTTATATATGCCGCCCTTCTTCGGAGACTCAGGGCGGCTTACAATGCGTTAAGCAATAGCCTTCATACTTTTGTATATAGCTGCTTAGTAGGGCTTTCGAGCCCCCCCTAAGTGGTGTTCTTTTTTTTATACAAAATCAGCTTATTGCCCCCACAATCCGGGTCCTCATTTTACCTACCTCGGAAGGATGGAAGGCTGAGTCAACCAAATGTGACTCACATTTGGTTGTAATTGGCAACTGACTCACATTTATGACGGTTGCAGTATCCCGGGATCACATGATGCCTTTTGCGATCTTTTGATAAGCAAAGTCAATGGGGGGGAGCAGATTCACTGAACGACTGCGTGACTAATTTAACAACTGCAGTGATTCACCTAACAACGGTGGCCAGAAGATTTGTAAAATGGGACAAAACTCACTTAACAAATGTCTCACTTAGCAACACAAATTCTAGGGCTCAATTGTGTTCGTAAGTCGAGGACGACCTGTATTTATGACGGTTGCAGTGTCCCGGGGTGAAGTGATGCCCTTTTGCGACCTTCTGGCAAGCAAAGCCAATGTGGGAAGCCAGAATCACTTAACCACCATGTGACTAACTTAAGAACTGCCATGATTCACTTAACAACGGTGGCAAGAAAGGTCGTAAAAACAGGAGAGGGAACTCATTAACAAATGTCTCACTTAGCAACACAAATTCTGGGCTCAATTGTGGTCACAAATTGAGGACAACCTGTAGAGGAAGGTATGCTGGATACGTTTGCAGCTTTGAGTTGTTTTGTTTAGAAATTTTATTTATTTTATATTTCTTTATTATTTATGTCTTATGATTTATATTTTATTTATATATTTTATTTATTTCATATTTCTTTATTATTTGTTTTATGATTTATATTTTATTTGTATATTTTATTTATTTCATATATTTCATATTTCTTTATTATTTGTTTTATGATTTATATTTTATTTATATATTTTATTTATTTCATATTTCTTTATTATTTATGTTTTATGTTTTATATTTTATTTATATATTTTATTTATTTCATATTTCTTTATTATTTATGTTTTATTTATATATTTTATTTACTTTATATTTTATTGTTTTATATTCTATTTTATTTTACATTATTTAATTATTTATTATTTAATTTTTATTTTATTTTATCCGCCCTTCTGGGCGGCTGACAACAGAAAATGTTATTTTAAGAAAATAAAAATAAAAGACGTTAAAATCAAAAGTTTTAAAAACAATTTAAAAGCAAATATTTGCGGGGAAGCAAATCAATAACATGCAAAGCCCCCCCCCTCCCCTCCCCTTCCCACCCGAGGGCGAGGCTCGCTCTGGCCTCCCACAATGCCCCGCGGCGGCCTACCTCGCAGGGCTGTTGTGCCACCAAAAGCCGCGGAAGGAGCGGAAAGGGGACGGCGGGAGAGCCGGGCTGACCTGTGGTGGAAGGCCGGGCGCAGGTGGTAGGCCCTGGCGGGGCTGGGGGCGCTGCTCTGCCGGGCCAAGGGCGTCGGGGTGGGCGTCGGGGTCGGGGTGGGCGTCAAAGGCGGCGCCGTTTCTGCCATGGCAGCGGCCGCTTCACGAGGGACGGCGTCGCTCAGGCGTTGCTAAGGCGACGGCGCTCCGAACTTCCGCTTCCTGCCCTTCCGCTCCACCCAAGGACGTCACTTCCGGGGCTAAAGCTTCGCCACGCGCCAAGCCACGTCGGCCAGGGAAGGCAACGGTGCCGCTCTAGCTCTCCACATCTCTATAATACTCAACGGCCAGAGATTGCTAAGAATAGGAAAGAGAAGAGATAGGAGTGAAGAGTCTTCTTCCTTTCCGCCTCAGGGCAGTAGAAACTATAGAGAATAGAATAGAATAGAATAGAATAGAATAGAATAGAATAGAATAGAATAGAATAGAATAGAATAGAATAGAATAGATATTGAAATATAGAAGAGAAGAATAGAGAAGAGAAGAGAACAGTAGAATAGATATTGGAATATGGAAGAGAAGAATAAAGAAGAGAAGAGAGCAGAATAGAATAGAATAGATATTGGAATGAAGAGAAGAGAACAGAATAGAATAGATATTGGAATATAGAAGAGAAATGAATGGAATAGATATTGGAATATGGAAGAGAGGAATAGAGAAGAGAGCAGAATAGAATAGAATTGATATTGGAATGAAGAGAAGAGAACAGAATAGAATAGATATTGGAATATAGAAGAGAAATGAATGGAATAGATATTGGAATATGGAAGAGAGGAATAGAGAAGAGAGCAGAATAGAATAGAATTGATATTGGAATATAGAAGAGAAATGAATGGAATAGATATTGGAATATGGAAGAGAGGAATAGAGAAGAGAGCAGAATAGAATAGAATTGATATTGGAATGAAGAGAAGAGAACAGAATAGAATAGATATTGGAATATGGAAGAGAAGAATAGAGAAGAGAAGAGAGCAGAATAGAATAGAATAGATATTGGAATGAAGAGAAGAGAACAGAATAGAATAGATATTGGAATATAGAAGAGAAATGAATAGAATAGATATTGGAATATGGAAGAGAAGAATAGAGAAGAGAAAAGAACAGAATAGAATAGAATAGATATTGGAATGAAGAGAAGTGAACAGAATAGAATAGATATTGGAATATAGAAGAGAAGAATAGAGGAGAGGAGAATAGAATAGAATAGATACTGGAATTTGATTTGATTTGATTTGATTTGATTTGATTTGATTTATATACCGCTCTACTCCCGAAGGACTCAGGGCGGTGAACAGCCACAGATAAAACACATAAATGAAGAGAAGAGAACAGAATAGAATAGAATAGAAATTGGAATATAGAAGAGAAGAATAGAGAAGAGAAGTGAACAGAACAGAATAGAAATTGGAATGAAGAGAAGAGAATAGATATTGGAATATAGAATAGAAATGAATAGAGTAGAATAGAATAGAACAGAACAAATCTCCCAAATCAGCATTGGGAGTACCAGGCTTCTGACTCTACCTTCTTCCCCATTTCTTAAAGAAATTCTTCTCCTTGTGCCTTATCCGTCATTGGATGCTGGCGATCATGTTGGCGATCCTATTTTTATCAACAGCCGCATGATAAAGTGCTGCTGAGTTTTGTCCAAACCAGTCCCTTAGATTTTGAAGAAAATCTTAAAAAGAAATGCAAGCGTTAAAATGAATTTCAATTACACTGGTTGATTTCATTTGGCATCCAGCTATATACTGTACCCGTGTTTCTCAACTTTAGCCACTTTAAGTCTGTGGACTTCACAACTGAAGTCCGCACATCTTAAAGTGGCCACATTTCAAAAAAGACTGAAAAGATCACCTGAATATCAGATTTGGGCAAACACACAAAGCTTCCCGGAAACCAGCAAGATGCTGACCCATGTCAGGTTGTGCGAAGGCAGACACGGACTTGCCCCGACCTGCTAAGCAGGTGGGGTGAAACTTCAACCAGCCATCTTCAAACCATGTGGGTTTGTTTGTCCCTGTGTTACACAGATTTATAACATTAGCCAGGAATGCCCTATTCACACAATACGTTTGAACTAAAATAAAATGGCTCTATTTTGACGTTAGCATGGAACTACAAACCTCAAGTCCTTGGCTAAAATTTGTGCCTTGGTCACAGGAAGGCTAGGTTCCCACAACACAAAACCTAGGAGTTGTAATTCCCAGCGATACAAGTAGTCCTTGACTTATGACCACAATTGAGCCAAAAATTTCTGTTGTTAAAGGAGATGTTTGTTGTGAATTTTGCCCCATTTTACGACCTTTCTTGCCACAGTTGTTAAGTGCAGTCTTCACTGCAGTTGTTAAATTAGTAATATGGTTGTTAAGCGAATCTGGCTTCCCCATTGACTGGCGGAAATCAGGCTTAATAGCAGGAACTGTGAGAGGGATCTTGAAGTCTTAGTGGACAACCAGTTAAATATGAGCCAGCCGTGTGCAGCGGCAGCCAAAAAAGCCAATGCAATCCTAAATTGCATTAACAGAGGGATACAGTTAAGATCAAAGGAGGTACTAATATCACTCTATAAAGCCTTAGTAAGGCCACACCTAGAGTCCTGCATCCAGTTTTGGTCACCACACTATAAAAAAGATGTGGAGACTCTAGAAAGAGTGCAGAGAAGAGCAACCAGGATGATGAGAGGACTGGAGGCTCAAACATACGAAGAACGGTTGCAGGAACTGGGCCTGGCTGGTCTAGGGAAGAGAAGGACCAGGGGAGACAGGAGAGCATCTTCCAATATTTGAGGGGCTGCCCCAGAGAGGAGGAAGGGGGTCAAGCTATTCTCCAAAGCACCCGAAGGCCAGACAAGAAATAATGGATGGAAACTGACCAAGGAGAGATTCAACCTGGAAATAAGGAGGAATTTCCTGACCGTGAGAACAATCAACCCATGGAACAGAAGTTGCCTTCAGAAGTCGTGGGAGCTTCATCACTGGAGGTTTCCAAGAAGAGATTGGGCTCCCATCTGTCAAAAATGGTGTAGTGTCTCCTGCTTGGGCAAGGGGTTGGACTAGATGACCTAAAAGGTCCCTTCCAACACTGTTAATCTGTTACCTGTTACCTGTTTATTTGTTATGTTACTTCTCGCTGGTATGTAGCCTGCTCTGAAATTCAGTTATTGAACAACTAAGTAGCAGAAACAAAAATAAGAGGCTTTTAGTGGCTCACAGAGACAAACCACAAAAGCCGAATTTCTTAACCCTGCAAAACGAAATATATAAAGATCCCTCCGTTCACAACCAGGAAAAAAAAACAAAAAAAACCCAGCGTGACAAATATTTTGCTTGCCTTTCGCTTCAAATGTCAGGAGGGTGGCAGGACCATCTTACTCACAAGCGAACCGTCTTGATAAGTTGATAGGTACAATCAGATATGAAGTCAAAAAAAGAACCGTTAACTCTTTGTTTTCGGTTCTTCTAAAACTTCAAATGGAAAAAAAAAATATATATTGCTAGTTCCTGCTTGGGTTTCATAAAACCCAGACATAAAAGAGGAAATTCTAGCATCGACTCCAGATCAACAGGTTTATCAGCAAAACTGCAGATTTTAAACTTTTCTGAAACGCCTGCATATTCGCCGTCTTTTAAAAGAATTCCCACTGATTGCATTCACGCAGTATATTTAACACAGCAGAAAAAGGCTTAGCGGATAGAGGTAGTCCTTGACTTACAACGGTTCATTTAGCGACCCTTCGAAGTTACGACGTCACTGGAAAAAGAGCGACTTATGACCGTTTTTCAGACTTACGACTTTGGTAGCCTCCCCTTTGGTCGCGTGATCAAAATTCAGACGCTCGGCAACCGATTCGTACTTAATGACGGTTGCAGCATTCCGGGGCGACGGGATTCCCTTTTGCGACCTTCTGGCAAGCAAAGTCAATTGGGGGAAGCCAGATTCATTTTAACGACTGTGTTACTAACTGAACAACCGCAGTGATTCACTTAGCAAACGTGGCGAGAAAAGTCGTAAAATGGGCCAAAAATTCACTTAACAGATGTCTCGCTTAGCAACATAAATGTTGGGCTCAGTTGTGGTCGTAAATTGAGGATTACCTCTAGAGTTATAAAATCCCAAAACCACTTATCCTGAACTTTGCTAATAAGGGGTAGAGGTAGTCCTCACTTAACGACTGGTGGCTTAATGATTCTTTGAAGTTACAACAGGCTTTAGTTACGAATAGCCTGTTTCTAAAGTTCTGACAGCTCCCCCCCCAAAACACACACACACACACACACACACACACACACACACATTCCTACAGTTATGACATTTTTGGCACTTGGCAACCAGCTCGCATTTATCTCCACGACCACGTGACCACGGGGCTGCAGCAAACGTCGTAAGTGGTAAAAACGGTCCTCAGTCACTTTTTTCAGTACTGTTGTAACTTGAAGCAGTCACTAAGTGAGCTATTGTAAGTCATGGACCAACTGTGCTAAGACTTCATGTCATCTCAGTGCTGCCCTTTTGTTGATGTAGCCCAGGACTGCACTAACTTGTGCAGTTGTGCGTGGGAGCTGAAAAGATGCTATGGAAATTCTTGGAAACTCCTCCCCCCCTCCCTCCCTCCCTCCCTCCCTCCCTCCCTCCTTCCTTCCTTCCTTCCTTCCTTCCCTCCTTCCTTCCTTCCTTCCTTCCTTTCTTTCTTTCTTCCATCTCACTTATCCAAAGTGTCTCTCGGTGGCTTAGAATGCCATAAAAGCATCAATATAAAAGCATTAAAATTAACAACAGTTAAATTTGTCTGAAATTGTCTTTCTATCTTTCTTCTTTCCTTCCTTTTTTCCCCTTCCCAACTCTCTTTCTTTCTTTCTTTTGTTCTTTCTTTCTTTCTTTCTTTCTTTCTTTCTTTTCTTTCTTTCCTCCCTCCCTCTTTCCTTCCTTCCTTCCTTGTCTCTCTTTTTCTTTCCTTCCTCCTTCCCTCCCTCCCTTCCTTGTCTCTCTTTTTCCTTCCTTCCTTCCTTCCTTCCTTCCTTCCTTCCTTCCTTCCTTCCTTCCTTCCTTCCTTCCTTTTTCTGGGCAGCTTAGAATGCCATAAAAGTATCAATATAAAAGCATTACGATTTCTTCTTTCCTTCCTTTTTTTCCCTTCCCAACCTCTCTCTCTCTTTCTTTTTCTTTCCTTCCTTTTTTCCCTTCCCAACTTTCTTTCTTTCTTTCTTTCTTTCTTTCTTTCTTTCTTTCTTTCTTTCTTTCTTTCTTTCTTTCTTTCTTTCTTTCTTTCGTTTCAACACCCATTTCACTTATCCAAAGTGTCTCTGGGTGGCTTAGAATGCCACAAAAGCTTTAAAATTAACAACAGTTAAATTTGTCTGAAATTGTCTTTCTATCTTTCTTCTTTCCTTCCTTTTTTCCCTTCCCAACTTTCTTTCTTTCTTTCTTTCTTTCTTTCTTTCTTTCTTTCTTTCTTTCTTTCTTTCTTTCCTCCCTCCCTCCCTCCCTCCCTCCCTCCCTTTCCTTCCTTCCTTCCTTGTCTCTTTCTCCTTCCTCCCTCCCTTCCTCCCTCTCTTCCTTCCTTGTCTCTCTTTTTCCTTCCTTCCTTCTTCCCTCCCACCTTCCTTTCTCCCATTCCCTCCTTTGTTTTCCTTCCTTCCTTCCCTTCCTTCCTTCCTTCCTTCTTTCCTTCCTTCCTTCCTTTCTCTGGGCAGCTTAGAATGCCACAAAAGTATCAATATAAAAACATTACAATTTCTTCTTTCCTTCCTTTTTTTCCCTTCTCAATCTCTTTCTTTCTTTCTTTCTTTCTTTCTTTCTTTCTTTCTTTCTTTCTTTCTTTCTTTCTTTCCTCCCTCCCTCCCTCCCTCCCTTCCTCTTTCTTTCCTTCCTTCCTTCCTTGTCTCTCTTTTTCCTTCCTTCCTTCCTTCCTTCCTTCCTTCCTTCCTTCCTTCCTTCCCTCCCTCCCTCCCTCCCTCCCTCCCCCCCCTTAGGACTTCCATCATGGCAAGGCCCAAAGGGACCAAAACGGCCCCGTGCCACCTTGTGCCTTCGAGGCCGAGCCTCGAACGATGGGCGAGACGCGGCTTCCTGTGCCTCCGAAAGCTGCCACTGCTGCAGTTTGCAAGCAACCTGTGGGCAGAGGTGGGAGGCTGAGCCTTGATGCTCTCATCTTCTCTCGTGTCACTTCCTTTGCTCTCAGCCTCGCAGAGATTCGGTTCAAGGCGTGGAAGGCAAGAGAGGAAGGCAGGGGGTGGTCCCCACCCAGCTTGGTCCATTCTTGGGGTACAGCCGGGGAGCAAGAAGGCGGAATCCCATCCTTCTCTCCTGATGTGGCAGGTCTCCCTGCAGTTTTACGGATGCTCTTCCCTCCGTCCGTCTGAAACTCTGCCTTCGGTGGACGAAGCTTCAGCAAACCCCTCTAAAAGTTGCCGACTTTTTGGGGTGACCATGGAGAAGGTGTTTTATGCGCTGCTGGGATTTCTTTTCTGCCCGTCTGCTTTGCTGGTCAAACCCTTCGGTACGTACCCAGCGTGTTCCTCGCGAGTAACGGTCTCAGTTGAAGAAAAGAACTTTAAAACACCGGCGGAAGGCTTTGCGGTGAAGACCGGATAACCATTTGTCCAAATTGGTGCAGGGTTTCTTCTCTGGCCAGGGGGGTTGGACTAGAAGACCTCCAGGGTCCCTTCCGGTTCCATTCTGATGAATATCAACTGCTTTTTTTTTCTACTGCTTGTCTTATAGAGCAGTTTGCTATGCTGGTGGGGTATGTAACCTGTTCTGAAATTCAGGTTTTTTTTTTATTTTTGGAACAATTAAGTAGCAAGACACAAAAACAAGAGACTTTTAGTGGCTCACGGAGAAAACCCAGAGAAAGTTCATTTCCAACTCTGCCATTCTGTTATACTGTTGGTTGGGTGCAGAAAGAAACGGCCCCAGGATTGATTGAAAGTTGAGGATTTTAGTTTTCCAGAAAGGATTGGCGAGGGAAGTCAAAGGCTGCCTGAACCCCAGAAAGAGCCTTGGTAGTACAGTGGTCTAAAGCACCCTGTTATTAACATCCAGCTGCCTGCAATTATTGCAGGTTCGAATCTCGCCAGGCTCAAGGTCGACTCAGCCTTCCATCCTTTCTAAGGTAGGTAAAATGAGGACCCAGTTTGTGGGGGCAATAAGCTGACTTTGTATAAATATACAAAAGGATGAAGGCTATTGCTGAGCACATTGTAAGCCGCCCTGAGTCTCCGGAGAAGGGTGGCATATAAATCAAATTTAAAAAAAAGAAAAGAAAAGAAAGATGAGCTTCAATCCAGCATTAATTAGTAGAGAACAATATCGGTCAAAACCGTATTAAATCTCAGCAGGTTGTGCAATTTTGATAGAAGAGGATATTTGTAACTTAGGGTTGAAAACCTTGGTGGTTTTCTTGCAAACGTTTCATGACCCAAATAAGTAACATCATCAATGCTAGAAGGGAAGGGGGTTTGAGGAGAGGAGAAGGAGGAGGAGGAAGAAGAGGAGGAGGAGGTCATCTGTAGGGTCTTTAATGCTTTTTGAGTTTTATAGTTTTCTTGCAGACATTTCTTTACCAAACTAGGTAGCATCATCGGTGCTAGAAACCCCACTCCCTTCTAGCACTGATGATATTACTTAGCTGGGTTGTGAAACATCTGTTAAGAAAACAACAAGGCTCAGAAAGTTGTGTAGTTGTTTGCCATAACCTAGCCTGATGCTATAAATAGCCTTTATATTTGCCAATATGCTACTGAAAATCGATTTATCCGGTGGAACTCATTGCCACGTGATATTGCTTTAGCACTGGATTAAACACATTAAAATGGATGACAATATTAATAAAACAGTGGGTTTTATTATGTTTTGAAGAAGCACAGTTTTCTATGTTAAAGGGTTGTTAAGGCTGCCAATCTGGCTTTAAAGATAATTATTTTCCAAGCTTCTTAGATTTGGAGAGGAAAAAAAAAAGAGTGTTGAGAAAAACACAGGAGGATTGGCGGTATGTGGGGTGAATCAATTCTGCAGTTGAATAAGGCACTAAAATCTCCCCAAATTTTCATAGGAGGAGCTGAGTTCTAATTCTGCAAAACAGTGACATTTCTCTTCTTCCATGTTATCTGTGCCACCTGTCATTTTTCTACATTTCTATTAAATCTTTCCGTGTCGGTTTTTTTCCCCCTTGCATTTTTGTTCACTTCTGCTGATTTCCTTGCTAAGGTGCGGCGACCAGAATGGAACTCATCGAGGGTCTCGTCATAGATTTGCGATAAGATAATAATATCTTAACCAGCGTTTTAATTTTCCGTTTCTTTCCTCGCTCGTTCCAAGTGTGCATTTTGTCCGCTCGACAGAGCTGCTGACTGCAAGGGCAAGAAACCTTTGCACACTCCTTACACAGACTTACATCGGTCGTTTTAAAGATCATGATTTGAGTATAACAGAATGAGAGAGTTGGAAGGGACCTCAGAGGTCTTCTAGTCCAACTCCCTGCTCAAGCAAGAGACCCTGCCTAACCCATTCCAGTCAAACTTCTTAAAAGCCTCCAGTGTTGGCCCACCCACAACTTCTAGTGGCAAGTCGTTCCACTGGTTAATCATTCTGACTGTCAGGAAATTTCTCCTTATTTCTAACTTGGTTCTCTCCTTGATTAGTTTCCATCTATTGCTTATTGTCCGAGGGCTTTGGAGAATAGGTTGACCCCCCCTCTTATTTTTGGCAGCCCCTCAAATGTTGGAATACTGCTCTCATGTTATTATTATTATTATTTTTAATTTGATTTATATGCTGCCCTTCTCCGGAGACTCAGGGCGGCTTACAATGCGTTAAGCAATAGCCTTCATCCTTTTGTATATTTATACAAAGTCAACTTATTGCCCCCACAATCTGGGTCCTCATTTTACCTACCTTTGAAAGGATGGAAGGCTGAGTCAACCTTGAGCCTGGCGAGATTCGAACCTGCAGTAATTGCAGGCAGCTGGTCTTAATAACAGGGTGCTTTAGACCACTGTACTACCAAGGCTCTGTCTTAGGTCACCCATAATCCTTCTTTTCTCTAACTAGCCATGCCCAGTTCCTGCAACTGTTCTTCGTATGTTTTAGCCTCCAGTCCCTGCATCATCTTTGTGGCTCTTCTCTTCTCTGCCAACGTGATCCCTTGGCGTCTGAGATCAAAGTAATCGGGTCGCTTTGCCGTGGTCCCTTCTCAGATTTCTCTTACCAAGTTAAGCAACGGGAGGAGGCCACGTTGGCCAACAATATGGGATTTCTCATATTGGGCAATAGAGATGGACAACCTCTTCTGGATGCTCACCAGCTTTCCAGGTTGGGTGGCTCCAGAGAAGGTAGAAGGCAATTTATTTGTTTGTTTGTTTGTTTGTTTGTTTGTTTGTTTGTTTATTTATTTATTTATTGGTTCGATTTATATGCCACCCTTCTCTGGAGACTCAGGGCGGCTTACAATGCGTTAAGCAACAGCCTTCATACTTTTGTATATACCTGCTTAGTAGGGCTTTCGCCCCCCCCATACGGTGTTCTTTTTTTTAATACAAAGTCAACTTATTGCCCCCACAATCCGGGTCCTCATTTTACCTACCTCGGAAGGATGGAAGGCGGAGTCAACCTTGAGCCTGGCGAGATTTGAACTCTCAGTAATTGCAGGCAGCTGGTGCTATTTAACAGCGCTTTAGTCTGCTGCGCCACCCAGGCTCTTCTACAGGGGTCCCCTGAAGGACTTCGGGATGGAAGCAATTCTATTCAGAATAGACCTGGAAGGGACCTTGAAGGTCTTCTAGTCCAACCTTTTGCTCAAGCAGGAGACTCCATACCCGTGATGGCGAACCTACGTCACGCGTGCCCAAAGTGGCACGTGGAGCCATGTCGCCTGGCACGCACGGCAGTGCCCGTTCCTCTTCTGGGTTTCTGGCGTGCATGCGTGTGCGATGATCAGCTGGCCTTCGTGCATGTGGCAGTGTCGGAAATTGGAAGAGCTGCTCTTCCGTTTTCCGGTGTGAGCATGCGCGCCAGCCAGCTGATCGTCGCATGTGCGCCAGCCAGCTGATTGTGGTTGTAGCTGCAGTGCTCAGATAGAAAGTCCCTACAGAGAGTGGTGAGGACAGCGGAGAAGATTATAGGAAGCTCCCTTCCCGTTATTCAGGATGCTGCTTATAAGGGCTGTGTGCTTAGAGATGAAAGGGTTGTTAGAGACCCCACACATCCACTGTGTGGGGTCTGTTGCCCCCCTCTGGGAGCTGTTTGCAATGAAATTTCAGTTTAATATATGCCGATTGGTGTACATTCAAAGTGACAATAAAGTTATTATTCTATTAGGTCTTATTTTTGGGGAAATACGCTAAATGTGTCCATCTGGCTTACAATCTTAACCAGGGCTTATTTGGGGGGTAGGGCTTATAGTACAAGCACCCTGAAAAATCATGCTAGGCCAAGATTTATTTTCTGGTTAGGTCTTATTTTTGGGGAAACACGGAATTCTATGACACAGAGAAACAGGGCAAGAACAACGAATCTTGCGAGTTTAGTGCCGTTGTAACTTCAAACGGTCACTCAACGAACCGTTGTAAGTCGAGGACCTCCTGCACGAAGCCTTAAAACTTCCATGGACGCGTCTGCTAATTCAATTGTGTGATTGACATTTCTTCTGCTCATTGTTTTTTTTTTTCTTCTCCCAGTACATTTTCACCCACTCCAGTTAAATTTAACGGAAGGAGAGACGGCTAAGTTTACTTGTTCCATCTCCAACCCTGATTTGGGAAAACATCTGGACTGGTACAAACAGGGCCACGACCGTCAGCCGGTCAAATTGGATGGCAGCAGCCGAAAGTACAGTTTTGCCAAACGAGACGAGTGCAGGTACGAGATGGAAATCATGCAGGTGGAGAAGAACGACAGCGGGACTTACTACTGCTGGGTGAACCCCTTCCACTCCGAAGGGATCATGCTGGAGAGCAACCGAAGCAGCCTCATTGTGACAGGTGTGTGACGGCGTATTTCGAGGAGTGGCTGGGGTGGTTTTTAGCAGCAAAAACCACCAATTGTACAGATAAATGATAGTCCTCGAATTATGACTTCGATGAAGTGCAAAATTTCCATTGCTAAGCAAGGCTGTCCTAAAATGTCCCATTTTATCACTTTTCTGGCCACCGTCGTTAAGTGAATCACTGCAGTTGTTAAGTTAGTAACACGGTTGCTAAGTGAATCTGGCCTCCCCATTGATTTTGCTTGTCAGGAGGTCTCACAAGGGGATAACCCCAGGACACTGCAACTGTCATAAATATGAGTCAGTTGGAAGGGAGCTTGGAGGTCTTCTAGTCCAACCCCCTACTCAAGCCAGAGGCCCTATAGCATTGCAGACAAGGGACTGCCCAGTTTTTTCTTAAAAACCTCCAGTGATGAAGCACCCACAACTTCTGGTGGCAAGCAGTCCCACTGGTTAATTGTCCTCACTGCTAGGAAGTTTCTCCTTAGTTCCCGGATGCTTCTCTCCTTGGTGAGTTTCCATCCGTTGCTTCTTCTCCTGCCTTCGGGTGCTTTGGAGAATCGGTGGACCCCCCGGATTCACTTAACAACATGGTTGTTAAGTGAATCCAGCTTCCCCATTGACTTTGTTTGTCAGAAACTCTCCAAAGGGGATCATGTGACGTGATCCCTGGGGACATTGCAACCGTCACAAATACGAGTCAGTTGCCAAGTGCCTGAATTTTGATCACATGATCATGGGGATGCTGCAAAGTGTTGTGGAGCTGGTGGCAGACTCAGAGAGTGAGGAGGTTGGGGAGGAACATGGGCCAGTCCTGGAGTCTGGGGAAGGCTCTGCGTCGGAGGCAGAGACAGGGTCAGGACCGTCTGATAGTTGTCAGCTGCCTTCGGAGTCGGACATCAGTGGGGCAGAAGAACAGCTGGGGCCTGTTCCCAGTGTGCGCACGCACAGAGTTGCCAGATGAAGGGAACAGCTAAAGAACAAGGGGCGACTCAGGAGTAAAGCCACAGGTGAACGATGAATGGCTGCTCCCAGAGAGAAGAAAAGAGGAGCGAAAGGGGAGTGGAGTTTGCAGGAGGCAATTAGTTCGCTTAATTGGTTCGTGACTCTCCGAGACTCCTTGCCAAGTTTCGAAGCTATCGGCCTGGCAGCTCTCCAAGCCAGATAAGGCCTCTGTCTGTAAATTCTCCCTTGAAAGACTTCGCTGGATGGGAATGAGAGGAATTGACAGTGACTTAATAAAAAGTTTGGGTTTTTGACGGGATCAGGAGTCTGCTTCATGCTCTTGGGAAGCCTAGGTCAGAACAGGTCGTAACTGTGAAAAACGGTCCTAAGTCACTTTTTTCAGTGCCGCTGTAACTTTGAACGGTCGGTAAACGAATGGTTATAAGTCGAGGACTACCTGTATAGAAGGGTGTTGCATAGAAGGTACTAAGAGAGCAGTGATTGCTGTCCAACCTTCATGGACACTGAAGTGGGAGAAATGCTCTGTTTCAAGCGGTGAATCTCGGCATGGGCGTCAATCAAGAGATCAGGAATGAAGCTGTGTAGGTTGGCCTTCTACAATGGCCTGGGTGGATCCCAGATCAATGGTTCTCCACCTTTCACACTTCTTTGTCCTGGGTCCCACCACGGCCGAAACCAACCAACCCAGAATGTCCTTTCCAAAGAAGGACACTCATCTCTTGACAAGCATTTTATTATCATACTAGCTGTACCCGGCCACACGTTGCTGTGGCTCAGTCTGGTTAAATGGAAAAGACGAACATCTTCGTCTCCTTCTGACTTTGCTTGTCAGAAGGACGCCAAAGGGGATGACATAACCCCAGGACATTGCAACTGTCATAAATATGAATCTGCTGTCCCTCCCCCATCTCTCTCCCCCTCCCTCCCCGTCCTTCCGCCTCCCTCCCTCTCTCTTTCTCGTTCTCTTTCTCGTTCTTTCTCTCCATCTCTCTCTCCCTCCATCCCCCTCCCTCCCTCTCTCTCTTTCTCGTTCTCGTTCTCCCTCTCTCACCCCCTCTCTCTTTCTCTTTCTTTCTCTCTCTCTCCCTCCCCCTCCCTCCCCTCTCTTTCTCTCTTTCTTGTTCTCTCCCTCTTTTTCTCTCGCTTTCTCCCTCTCTTTCCCTCTCTCTCTCTCTCTCTCTCCCTCCCCCTTTCCCCTCTCTTTCTCTCTCTTTCTCCCTCCCTCTTTCTCCCTCCCTCTCCCTCCCCCTCTCTGCCTTCCTTTCTCTTTCTCTCTTTCTCGTTCTCTTTCTCGTTCACTCTCCCTCCCTCCCTCCCTTCCCCTCCCTCTCTCCCTTCCCCTCCCTCTCCCCCTCCCTCTCTCTCTCGTTCTCTCCCTCTTTTTCTCTCTTTTTCTCCCCCTCTCTCCCTCTCTCTTTCTCTCTCTCTCCCTCTCTCTCTCTTCCTCCCTCTTCCTTCCAATTAATGAGCAACGTCGCAACATTGCACACTTAATACGTGTGTTGCTTTTACGTCCAACAGATGGCGCTGTTTTTCAAAAAAGCATGTTTTTACCTGTCACCTGTCACAGGTATGACATCTATATAATAGTAGGTATATAAAAACACGTGTGTATTCGAATGCAACGTTGGTCAACATTTCAAAGGAATCAGTGCAGAACTTTCAGAGATTTAAGATTTTGAACAAACGAACAATTACATTTTTATTTATATAGATTTAATTTAAGGCAAGGAGTCTTGAGTTTCACCTAAACGATCACTGGGTCTTGCTTATGGACCATGGCTGGACAGGTAGAGGACCACCGGTCCAGATGGAAGCTGGGAGCATGTAGGACCATGATAATCTCCAATGAAGAGAACAGTGGCCTTCAACCTTCAGAACTTTAAGAAGTCTGGACTTCAACTCCCAGAATTCCCTAGCTATTGAAGAATTGTGGGAGTTGAAGTCCACCCATCTTAAAGTTCTCAAAAGTTCTGAGAAACACTGGAATAGGATCTAAGGTACGAGAAACACCAAATTCACATTTTTTTTGTACCATTTTCCCATTAAAGATGTCCATAAGTCAATGTTTCTGAACGTTAGCAACTTTAAGATGGGTGGACTTCAACTCCCAGAATTCCCTAACCACTGGAGAATTCTGGGAGTTGAAGTCCACCCATCTTAAAATTCTCAAAGTTCCAACGGATGCCCTAATTAAATCATGAGCCCCGAGCCAAGCTTCAATAGAAATCCAGTTATTTATTAGGAGCTTCATGTCAGCACGTTCCAAGTGAAGCCAACTCTGACCCCACGTAATTTATGACCCAGGCATGACCCTGTTTCCCCCCTCCCTCAGTGTGTGTCATCAGTCACATTCGCCAATGGAGCAATTTCGCGGGTTGTAGAGATCACTCCCCTCTGGCTGCTGTGGGTAACCTTGGGAGACAGCCTTGAGAGAGATATGTCTGGAATGTGCTTTTGTTTTTGGCAGCCGTGCTGCTTCGTCGGTTTTCCCACTCCCCTTGTCTATGGCAACTGGAGAGCAGGCCAGGGATGCTTTGCGAGTTGACATTTGGCTCCCCTCGCTTGGCTTCCCCAAACACTGAAGTAGGATCTAAGGCATGAGAAACACCACATTCACATTTTTTCCGTACCATTTTCCCATTAAAGGTGTCCATACATCAATGTTTCTTAGGAACTTTAAGATGGGTGGATTCCACCTCCCAGAATTTCCTCTAACCACTGGGGAATTCTGGGAGTTGAAGTCCACCCATCTTAAAGTTCCCAAGGCTGAGAGACACCGATCCAAGGAAAATCAGCCCTCCTATCCGGAGAGATGTGGGCTAGGTTGTGTGTCCCAGGTGTGTCTCCTGTGAACCTGGATTCGCTCTGGATGAGCTGAAGTTTTGGCATGAGGAATGCAGAAGTAATCTTGATGTTCTCGTCTCCAGAAAACGTCGCTGCAACTCAACCTCCAGACGAGATCGCCGGGGTCAAGGAACAGGATGAAGGTGTACGAAAAGACACCAAGAGTTCTTTCTCTGACTTACGAGGGTCTGGATTGTTTATCCTGCTCGTTGTGTTATATTTCTCGGTGTGGTGGATCATCCGAAGGAGAAGACAAAGTAAGTAGCCGTGTGTGCTAAGCAGCATACAATTTCCACCAACTTTTTTTTTTTAAAAAGTCTAATCTTCCTTGTCTTTTTGAAGGCATCATTGAAATGTTCCTAAATGGAGTGGTATGATGGCTTACAGGTGGAGCTTTCGCCTCACAATCAGAAGGCTGTGAGTTCGATCCTAGGTAGAGACAGATATTTCTCTCTCTGGGCACGTTGAGAATAGATCTGCTGGGAAAAAAACTCCGCACTGGCGACAGGAAAGGCATCTGGCCAGTAAATACTCAGCGCCATTCAGTTGCCCAGTGTTCTGTCCCCGTCTCACACACGCACACAAACAGATAGCCAGGGGTTAAATAAAACTGGCAGACAACAAATTCTTTCGATAAGAGGATTGGCAGCAACCCAGTAGCTGCTTGCCAAGAACTTTACTCATAGAGGGAGGGGTTGTTCCTCCGACAGATAAACCCAAACAAGATACACACAGTTCAAGAATTGTCAAGTCCAGTCCGTATTAAATCCAACGCAGATAACGTTGTTTCAAAGATACAATGTGATTCACTAGTAGTTTGTTTTGTCCGTCACAGAGTCTGAATGGCCACCTCACTCCCTTTTATCCCCTGTGGGGTGTGGTCCAATGACTCACTTAATCTCTGGCACGCCTCCTTTTCTGTTGCGTGTGCCTGTCTCTCCGACGCTGGCGTGGATCCAGCCAAGACTTATCTCCATCACTGTCCAACTGCGAGGAGATACCTGGCTCCTGGCCAATCTCTTCTCCTTCAGGAGACACCTGAGGCATTGCCAGAGAGGAGGGTCCTGGAGAGGGAGGCCTGATCAACTCCTCTCCTTCATGTTCAGAGCCTTCTCCCTCCGATAAGTCGGCCTCGGGGGTCGGAGTCACAACACCCAGACTCCACCCCACAATGGATTATGGGGTTGTTAGAAGAAGAAGATAGATAGATAGATTAAGTGGTGCGGTGCGGTGGCCTAGAGATGGAGCTCTTGCCAGCCTCACAATCAGGAGGCTGTGAGTTCAATCCTAGGTAGAGGCAGATATTTCTCTCTCTGGGCACGTTGAGAATATATCTGCCGAACAAAACTCCACACTGGTGACAGGGACGGCATCTGGCCAGTAAACACTCAGCTCCATTCAGTTGCCCTAATGCAAAGGATTATGGGGTGGGTAAAAGAAGATGATGACTGAAACGTTCCTAAACTTTATAGCTAATGTACCCATTTTTTAAAAAAAAAATACCGAAACCAAGGTGTATTTTCAGATTTTTCAAGATTCAAAGATACCAATGAACGTATTATTAAAGGGGAAAATTCTGTTGCCACAGGACCCGGAACGAGTTCTAATTCTCATTTTTCTTGCAGAGCAAAAGGAACAGAAGCATGGAAATGCTCCATTGGTAAGTTCCTTTTTGCCTCTGAAAATTGGGTCACAGCATCACCATAAGAATCAGAGTCAGAATAGAAGCTGGAAGGGACCTTGGAGGTCTTCTAGTCCAACCCCCTGCTCAAGCAGGTGATCCTATACCATTTCAAACAAGTGACTGTCCAGCCTCTTCTTAAAAACCTCCAGTGATGGAGCATCTACAACTTCTGGTGGCAAGTAGTTCCACTGGTTAATTGTTCTCACTGTTCAGAGATTTTTCCTTAATTCCAGGGTGCTTCTGTCCTTGATTAGTTTCCATCCATCGTTTCTTGTCTGCTGTATGGGTAGTCCTCGACTTACCACCATTATTTAGAGACCGTTCGAACTTACAACGACACTGAAAAAAAATGACTTAGGATCATTTTTCACACTTACGACCATTGAAGCATGCCCGTGGTCACGTGATCAAAATTCTTGGTAGCCGACTCATAATTATGACGGTTACCGAGTCCTGGGGTCACGTGATCCGCTTTTCCGACGAGCAAAGTCTATGGGATTCCCTTAACAACCGTATTCCTACCTTAACAACTGCAGTGATTCACTTAACAACGTTGTCAAGAAAGGTCGTAAAATGGGGCAAAACTCACTTAACAACTTAGCAAAGGAAAGTTTGGGCTGAATTGTGGCCCTAAGTCGAGGGCTACCTGTACTTTAAATAAATAAACAAGCAAGCAAAGAAATAAATACATGAATATGCTGGAAATCTCAGCAGACACCCGGCTCGTATTAATGTATATTGGACAAAAATTCATATGTGGCTGGAAAAGATGCTACAACAACATATTGATTCGAAACCTGAAATATTCCTGTTGGGGATTTCACCAGAAATTTATAGCAAAGAAAACGTATATTTGATTATCCATGTAATAACTGCAGCTAGAATTGTATTCGCCCAAAATTGGAAAAGCGAAGAGACTCCTACAGAGAATGTGATCAGGAAAATATTAGAATGTGCAGAAATGAATAGGTTAACACTGGCAATTAGAGAGAAAGAACAAACCAAATATTATATTATATGGGAGCTATTTTATCGATGGTTAGAGAATAAATATGAAAATAGCACCAGCTGCCTGCAATTACTGCGAGTTCGAATCTCACCAGGCTCGAGGTTGACTCAGCCTTCCATCCTTCCGAGGTAAGTAAAATGAGGACCCGGATTGTGGGGGCAATAAGCTAACTTTGTATAAAAAAAAAAAACACCGCTTGGGGGGCCCGAAAGCCCTACTAAGCAGGTATATACAAACGTATGAAGGCTATTGCTTAACGCATTGTAAGCTGCCCTTACAATGTGTCTCTGGAGAAAGGCGGCATATAAATCGAACCAATAAATAAATAAATAAATAAATAAATAAATAAATAAATAAATAAATAAATAAATAAATAAATAAATAAGAAATAAAAGGAGATGAGTGAAATATAAAAAATGTATTAACAGAATTAAATAAGTCAAGAAGAGGATTGTCATAGTATTAGATATTTAATGTATTGGTATTAAGTTAGGAATAGATAAAATAATGAAGATGGCTGTAAACTTTAACTGTTGTTGCACAAAACATTTGTACCCAGACGACACCCTGTTTAATGGAAGATGGATTGTTTGTACCCTGTTTTCCCCAAAATAAGACATTATCCCCTGATAATAAGCCCAATCGGGCTTTTGAGTGCATGGCAATAAGGCCAAGGGCTTATTTCAGGGTTCAAAAAAATATAAGACAGGGTCTTATTTTCGGGGAAACACAGTATTAAAATAAAATAAAAAAACTTTAAATAAATAAAAATAAATAAATACATAAATATTTATGCAGAGATACGAGTGATCTCCGACCTTTTTTCAGTTAGCCGGTCTGTCTTGATTTTATAGTTGGTTTTAAAATTGGTTTTAAAATTTTGATACGGATTTTATATTGACAAGTTTTAAATTACGGGCCAAATTTATGTAATTATTTTAAATCTATTGTTAACTGTAATGTTATGTATAAATGTTTTTATTTTGGCCGTTCACCGCCCTGAGTCCGAAAGGAGAAGGGCGGTATAGAAGTTCGATTAATAAATAAATAAATAAATAAATACATACATACATACATACATACATACATACATACATACATAAATATATAAATAAATTTAAATAAATTTATCCATGTAAATGGCCGTAAATGTGCTAAACACTGGACTCTAATCTCCAAACCCGAATTCAGTTTTTACTTAGAAATGAAATAAAACTTGATTTTAACTCTATTTTAAAAAAAATAAATTAGACACATAGGCTTTGTTAAAACATATATATTTTTTTTGGCTTGAACCGAAGGAAGAAGCAGATCCTCCAGCCGTCACTGTTTTCACGGTGGATTACGAAATGCTGGCATTCCCGGGAGGACCAAAGACGAAACCGGCGGCTTCTCCGAAACCCGTCCAGCGGGAACCCACGGAATACGCCACCATCGTCTTCCTCCCGAAGACTCCGGAGGCTGCAGAGGAGGAGGACTCCAAACAGACACCTTGCCCGGTCTGTGTGCAGCAACCTTGACCCGGCCAGTGGCTCCTTCTTTGTGGTTTCCAGGTTGCACATCTGGGCAGATGTTCCGAGGCCTTACCCCGAAAGCGACCGTGGGAGGCGAGAGCACCGAGTCATTCGGGGAAACCGGGCACGTCTAATACCGCGTCGGCTGGGAAACCACATTCTCTGAACGGCACACGAAGGAGCGAAGGTGGCTGTCTGGGGGTCAAGGGGAAGCACTCTGCGCGGGCGCAGAGGCAATCTCTCCCTAGGGCTGAAAAGAGAGAGAGGGTTTGCAAAGCAGGTCCTTCTCGCTTGGAGAGGAAGTCCTCGATTTACGGCCACAATTGTTAAGAGCCCGACGTTTCTGTTGCTGAGTGAATTTTGCCCCGTTGGACGACTCTTCCGGCCACCCTTGTTAAGCGGAATCCCTGCAGTTGTTAAACGAGGAACACGGTTGTTAAGTGAATCCAGCTTCCTCGTCGTCTTGCCTGGTCAGACGGTCGCAAAAGGGGATCGCGTGACCCCTGGGACACTACGACTGTCATAAATATGAGTCCGTTGCCAAGCGGCTGAATTTCGATTATGTGATTGTGGGAATGCTGCAACAGCTGTAAGTGTGAAAAACGGTCGTAAATCACTTTTTTCAGAGCCGGTCACTAAACGAGAACTACTTGTATCATCAGGTGAAGAGGGTTAGACCCCCCCCTTATCTTTACAGAAGCAAAATAAAAATAGAAAACCAATAACAGAGAGACAGTTTGGTCTACTATTTAAGGCACCAGGCTAGAAAGCAGGAGACTGGGAGTTCTAGTCCCGCCTTAGGCACGAAAGGCGGCTGGATGACTTTGGGCCAATCACTAGGAGACGGTGAGTTCTAGTCCCGCTTTAGGCATGAAAACTAACTTAATTTTAGGCCAATCACCAGGAGACGGTGAGTTCTAGTCCAGCCTTAGGCACGAAAGCCAGATGGGTGACTTTGGGCCAATCACTAGGAGATTGGGAGTTCTAGTCCCGCTTTAGGCATGAAAACTGACTTGATTTTAGGCCAATCACCAGGAGACAGTGAGTTCTAGTCCAGCCTTAGGCACGAAAGCCAGATGGGTGACTTTGGGCCAATCACTAGGAGATTGGGAGTTCTAGTCCCGCCTTAGGCACGAAAGGCGGCTGGGTGACTTTGGGCCAATCACTAGGAGACAGTGAGTTCTAGTCCCGCCTTAGGCACGAAAGGCGGCTGGGTGACTTTGGGCCAATCACCAGGAGACGGTGAGTTCTAGTCCCGCCTTAGGCACGAAAGGCGGCTGGGTGACTTTGGGCCAATCACCAGGAGACGGTGAGTTCTAGTCCCACCTTAGGCACGAAAGGCGGCTGGGTGACTTTGGGCCAATCACTAGGAGACGGTGAGTTCTAGTCCCGCCTTAGGCACGAAAGGCGGCTGGGTGACTTTGGGCCAATCACCAGGAGACGGTGAGTTCTAGTCCCACCTTAGGCACGAAAGGCGGCTGGGTGACTTTGGGCCAATCACTAGGAGACGGTGAGTTCTAGTCCCGCCTTAGGCACGAAAGCCAGATGGGTGACTTTGGGCCAATCACTAGGAGATTGGGAGTTCTAGTCCCGCCTTAGGCACGAAAGGCGGCTGGGTGACTTTGGGCCAATCACTAGGAGACGGTGAGTTCTAGTCCCGCCTTAGGCACGAAAGCCAGATGGGTGACTTTGGGCCAATCACTAGGAGATTGGGAGTTCTAGTCCCGCCTTAGGCACGAAAGGCGGCTGGGTGACTTTGGGCCAATCACTAGGAGACGGTGAGTTCTAGTCCCGCCTTAGGCACGAAAGCCAGATGGGTGACTTTGGGCCAATCACTAGGAGATTGGGAGTTCTAGTCCCGCCTTAGGCACGAAAGGCGGCTGGGTGACTTTGGGCCAATCACTAGGAGACGGTGAGTTCTAGTCCCGCCTTAGGCACGAAAGGCGGCTGTTGTTATGGGCAAAAGAGGGGACGGAAGGTTGGATAGCATTCACCGCCTGGAGTTATTTCTAAAAATAAGAAAGGCGGGGATACAAAACAAATAAACGATAACAACAACAACACCACAAACTCAAGGACAGTCGAGACGCCAATTGTAACGTTCTGGTGCTGTTTTCGCAGCACCGGGTGCGAATCCTGACGGGTTCGATGGAAAATTCAGTTAGCTCGCTCCTCCACTGCCTTTCAGCCTTTTTTTTTTTTTAGCAGCTTCAGAAGTTTCTGTGCAAAACCACCGTGGGCAGTTTGGTGATTTTTTTAAATCTCTCTCTGGGGCCGATCAAACCGATAACCGTGGCGGAAAGCGCTGGCGGAGAGGAAGGCAGCGGCTGTTGGCCAACCACATGTGGGCAGGTGAAAGATCTGATTTCCACACCCCACAAACCATCCTCTCTTGGCTGCTGGGCCTGCCCGAAATAATTGGCAGTTAGGGGACTGGAGGCTAAAACATATAAAGAACGGTTGCAGGATTTGGGTTTGTCCAGTCTAGAGAAAAGAAGGACTAGGGGGGACATGATAGCATCTTCCAGTATTTGAGGGGCTGCCCCAAAGAAGAGGCAGTCAAGCTATTCTCCAAAGCACCAGAAAGCTGGGAGAAGAAGCAGCAGCGGATGGAAACTCATCAAGGAGAGAAGCAACCTGGAACTAAGGAGGAATCTCCTGACATTGAGAACAATTAACCAGTGGAACTGCTTGCCACCGGAAGTTGTGAATGCTCCAGCGCTGGGAGTTTTAAAGAAGAGATTGGACAGCCATTTGTCAGAAATGGGATAGGGCAGGGATGGCGAACATTTTTGCCGTCACGTGCCAAAAGCAAGGGTCGCGCGGGGGGGGGGGGGGGGTGTCGCGTGCGTGCCCACACCCATATTTCAGTGTGCCATGCCCCCCCCCGCGCATGCGTGTGCAACACCCCCCATGCTCCCTCCGCTTTTGGCACGTGATGGCACGGTGGGCCCGGTAGGCCCGTTTTCACAATTCCCAGGCCCCAGAGGGCCCCTTGGAGCCTGGGGAGGGTGAAAATGGCCTTCCTGACCCCCCTTGGAGGCCCTCCAGAGGCCGGAAATGGCCCATTTGCCGTGCCCACAGATATGGCTCCGCGTGGTACCTGTAGGTTTGCCATCACGGGTATAGGGTATCCTGCCTGAGCAGGGGGTTGGACTAGAAGACCTCCATGGTCCCTTCCAACTCTGCTATTGTATTCTATTCTTTCTATTCCATTCCATTCCATTCCATTCCATTCCATTCCATTCCATGTTTTCTATTCTATTCTATTCTATTCTATTCTATTCTATTCTATTCTATTCTATTCCATTCCATTCCATTCCATTCCATTCCATTCCAATCTACTCCACTCCACTCCTCTCCTCTCCTCTCCTCCCCTCCCCTTCCCTTCCCTTCCCTTCCACTCCACTCCACTCCACTCCACTCCACTCCACTATTCTACTCTACTCTACTCTCCTCTCCTCTCCTCCCCTCCCCTTCCCTTCCCTTCCCTTCCACTCCACTCCACTCCACTCCACTCCACTCCACTATTCTACTCTACTCTACTCTACTCTACTCTACTCCACTCCACTCCACTCCACTCCACTCCACTCCACTCCACTCCACTTCTATTCTATTCTATTCTATTCTATTCTATTCTATTCTATTCTATTCTATTCTATTCTATTCTATTCTATTCTATTCTATTCTATTCTATTCTATTCTATTCTATTCTATTCTATTCTATTCTATTCTATTCTATTCTATTCTATTCTATTCTATTCTATTCTATTCTATTCTATTCTATTCTATTCTATTCTATTCTATTCTATTCTATTCTATTCTATTCTATTCTATTCTATTCTATTCTATTCTATTCTATTCTATTCTATTCTATTCTATTCTATTCTATTCTATTCCATTCCATTCCATTCCATTCCATTCCATTCCAATCTACTCCACTCCACTCCTCTCCTCTCCTCTCCTCCCCTCCCCTTCCCTTCCCTTCCCTTCCACTCCACTCCACTCCACTCCACTCCACTCCACTATTCTACTCTACTCTACTCTCCTCTCCTCTCCTCCCCTCCCCTTCCCTTCCCTTCCCTTCCACTCCACTCCACTCCACTCCACTCCACTCCACTATTCTACTCTACTCTACTCTACTCTACTCTACTCCACTCCACTCCACTCCACTCCACTCCACTCCACTCCACTCCACTTCTATTCTATTCTATTCTATTCTATTCTATTCTATTCTATTCTATTCTATTCTATTCTATTCTATTCTATTCTATTCTATTCTATTCTAGTTTTCCTTCGCTTGCCAAGGAGGGCCTGAGCTGTCATTAACCCACAACGAGCAAGGATGCTTGTCCTAACCTGGTTTATCCCGTGGATGTGATTATGTTTGCGTGACCTACGATTGAGCCCCCAAATTCCATTCCTAAGCAAGGCAGTTGTTCAGTGAGTAGCAGCCCCTTTTATGACCTTTATTTTCCCATGGTTGTTAAGTGAACCACTACAGTTGTTGAGTGAGTAACCCAGTTGTTAAGTGAATCTGGCAGGGCCCACCTGCAGGTCGCAACTACCAGTTTATTTATTTATTATTTATTAGTCCAATTTATATGCCACCCTTCTCCACAGACTCAGGGCGGCTTACAATGCATTATAGCAATAGCCTGCATACTTTTATGTTTATACCTGCTTATTAGGGCTTTCGCCCCCCCCCCCCAAGCAGTGTTGATCTATACAAAGTCAGCTTATTGCCCCCACAATCCAGGTCCTCAATTTACCTACCTCGAAAGGATGGAAGGCTGAGTCAACCTTGAGCCTGGTGAGATTTGAACTCGCACTAATTGCAGGCAGCTGGCAGCTAAGTGCTAGCACTTAACAGCACTTAGTCCGCTGCACCACCGAGGCTCTTCATTTGCCCGAACTGGTCTGAACTAGCAGCAGTGGACACGCGTGACGCCACCAGCTACTCTTCTGGTATCCGGCGTGCATGCCACCTGGTCTTCGTGGGTGCCGGAAAACGGCCTGTAAATGGCCAAAAATCAGGCCGTTTTTTTGGGCTGTTTCCAGGCCTTTTTACGGCCATTTTTCGGGCTGTTTTTGGATCAAAAACGGCCCCAAAAACAGCCAGGAAAACGACCTAGAAAACAGTCAAAAAATGCCCAAAAAACAGGCATGTGCACCGGCCAGTTGGTCTTCGGTTCCCCATCCAGAGAGGGGCCATTCAGCATCCACGTGTGCTTTGCTTCCCAAATCGACTCCTTGTCCTCCGTTGTTCTCCTCTCCTAACTGCTCTGCACATAGGTGCATCTGGAACAGGCCCCAGCTGTTCTTCCTCCTCCTCACCCATCTCAGCCTACAAACGCAGCTGCCTCTCCAGTGGCTGGGAAATATCGGATGGCCACGGGTCCATCTCTGCTTCTGTTCTGTCCCCGTCCCACACGCACACACACCAACAGACGTTCAAGAGTTAAAAGACCAAACCAGCCGGCAAAATCCTTTTCCTGATGATAACGGAACTTGGCAACAACCTAGTGGCTGCCTGCCAAGAGTTTATTACTTACGAAGAGGACAGATAACTTCTCCCCACTCCTGGTACATCAAAAGAAACAGCTCAATAATTACGGAGTTAATCATGTCCAGAGATAATCCAGCAAAGTCTATAGCAAAAAGTCCGGCAATGCAGAATGGCTGGAAGCTTTCAGCTTTGTTCGTCACAAGGTTTGAGTGGCCACCACGCTCCCTTTTATATCCTGTGGGGTGTGGTCCAGTGACTCAGCCTAATCTCGGGCACGCCTTTTCTTCTGTTGCGCGCGCTTATCTCTGCGACGCTGGCGTGGATCCAGCCAAGACTCATCTTCCTCATCACTGTCCACCTGTGGACGTGCTTGGCCCCGGCCCTATCTCTTGCCCTTCGGCGGACACCAAAGGCATTGCCAGAGAGGAGGGTCCTGGAGAGGGAGGCCTTGCCAACTCCTCTCCTTCACTCTCGGAGTCCTCTCCAGGCTCAGGTAACGGAGTCACAACAGCTTCCGATGCAGAGCGTCCATCAGAGCCTTCCCCAGACTCCAGAACTGGCCCATGTTCCTCCCCAACCTCCTCATCGTCCGAGTCTGCTGCCAGCGGGCCCCAACACTACAAGGCTGCATTTGCACCATGTTTCGAACCTGGTTGGTTTGAAGCTTGGACTGTGTATGAGGGTTGGGCTTAACATTTTGTGTGAACTCAACCCTTTGGGTTAGTCTATAGCTCAGTCTACATGGCTAACTCAGAAAAATGTGTTTATTCAAAAAAACCAGATCACGTACAGTATATTGTGCGTGAACACAGACTGCTGTCTGGTTTGGCTTTTCCCAACGCAGGTAGTCCTCAACTTACGACCACGATGGAGCCCAACATTTATGTTGCTAAGTGAGAAATTCGAGTTTTGCCCCACTTTACGACTTTTCTCGCCACGTTGGTTAAGCGAATCCCTGCCGTTGTTAAATTAGTGACACGGTTGTTAAGTGAATCCGGCTTCCCCATTGACGCTGCCCATCAGAAGGTCGCAAAAGGGGATTGCGTGACCCTCGGGGACACTGCGACGGTTATAAATGTGAGTCCCTTGCCAAGTATCCGGATGTAAATCCACGTGACCACGGGGACGCTGCAACCGTCACAAGTGTGAAAAACGCCCCTAAGTCACTTTTTTCAGTCCCGTTTAGTGACTTTGAATGGTCACTAAATGAACTGTTGTAAGTCAAGGACTACCTGTATAATGTCTCCCAGGTATGTGGGACGTTCCAAGGATTTTTGGGATTTCTGGAGGTTGGAATCCAAAGGGAGGCTCGGAAAAGTGAATGGCAACACTTCATCATCTTCGGAGGTGTCAGTCTGTCAATCTGAGATGTTGACGGCTTCTGACTGGTAACCAGTTTCGTGACCAAGTCCCAAGTCTTTCATGGGCCCAGCTGGGGGCTCACAAGCCCCCAGGAATATATTTTTCCTGAGATTTTTCTTGAGTCCTGATTATTCCGTCCTTCCCCAAGGATGAGCCGTGGCTGAAGACGTCCTCTGGTTTTTATTTAAAAATTCACATTTCTACCCTTTTTAGCTTTGTGTCCTTGGTCCTGAGTTTGGGACAGCCGGATCCTGGCTTGGATCAGATCTTCTTGACATCCCCAAGAGAGGAAGAAAGGAAGAGAGGAAGAAGAGATGAAGGAAGGAAGGAAGGAGAAAGGAAGGAAGAAAGGATATGGGAATGAGAGGAAGGGAGGGAGGAAGAAAAGAAGGAAGGGAAGGAAGGAAGGAAAACAAAGGAGGGAATGGGAGAAAGGAAGGTGGGAGGGAGAAAGAAGGGAGGGAGGGAGAGAGGGAGATAGGAAAGAGATGGGAATGAGAAGAAGGAGGAAGGAAGGAAGAAAAACAGAGAGGGAGAGGGAGGGAAGGAAGGAAGGGAGAGGAAGGGAGGAAAGCAGAGAGAGGGAGGGGGAGAGGGAGAGAGGGAGGGAAGGAAGGAAGAAAGAAAGAAAAAGAAAGGGAAGGAAGGAAGAGAGGAAGAAAAGAAGGAAGGGAAGGAAAGAAAGAAAACAAAGGAGGGAATGGGAGAAAGGAAGATGAGAGGGAGAAGGAAGGGAGAGAGGGAGGGAGGTAGGAAAGAGATGGGAATGAGAAGAAGGAGGAAGGAAGGAAGAAAAACAGAGAGGGAGAGGGAGGGAAGGAAGGAAGAAAAAAAGGGAAGGAAGAAAGGGAGGAAGAAAAGAAGGAAGGAAAGGAAAGAAGGAAAACAAAGGAGGGAATGGGAGTGGGAGAAAGGAAGGTAAGAGGGAGAAGGAAGGGAGGGAGGGAGAGAGAGAGATAGGAAAGAGATGGGAATGAGAAGAAGTAGGAAAGAAGGAAGGAAGAAAAGCAGAGAAAGAGGGAAAGGGAGGGAAGGAAGGAAGGGAGAGGAAGGGAGGAAAGCAGAGAGAGAGGGAGGGGGAGAGGGAAAGAAGGAGGGAAGGAAGAAAGGAAGAAAGAAAAGGAAGGAAGGAAGGATATGGGAATGAGAGGAAGGAAGGGAGGAAGAAAAGGAAGGGAAGGAAGGAAAACAAAGGAGGGAGAAAGGAAGGTGAGGGAGAAAGAAGGGAGGGAGGGAGGGAGGTAGGAAAGAGATGGGAATGAGGAAGGAAGGAAGAAAAGCAGAGAGGGAGAGGGAGGGAAGGGAGGAAGTGAAAAGGAAGGAAAGAGCAGAGGGAGGAGAGGGAGAGGGAGGGAAGGATGGAAGGAAAGGAAGAAAAGGAAGGAAGGAAGGAAGGAAAGAAAGCTCTTCAAAGGTGAGGCTTCAGCCTTGCATCTGGGCCACTTTCCTTATCCAAGGGACGGACAAGAGGACGTTTGAATAGACCCCATAGCGGTTTTGCAAGCCGCATCCGTCGCCCCACGACACGGATCCCAGGAGTTGCCATTGGCCAGTCCGGTTGCTCCAAGCCACCATGGGACCCCCCGAGTCCCCACTGCAAGAGTCTTTTCCCCCTGAGAGAGAGAGAGAGAGAGAGAGAAAGAGGGTTAAATACGAGCCCAGGGTCCAAATTTTGATCACGTGACCATGGGGAGACAGCAAGGGTCGTAAGTGTGATAAACGGTCATAAATCACTTTTTTCAGTGCTGTTGTAACTTCGAACAGTCACTAAACAAACGGCTGTAAATCAAGGACTCCCTGTATCCTACCAACTCTTTGCTCTGACCCAGAGTCTGGGTCTCTCTAGGACCCATCAAATAGAGATGGATCAAAAGAGCCTTGGTAGTACAGTGGTCTAAGGCACCCTGTTATTAAGCTGGTTATTAAGACCAGATGCCTGCAATTACTGCAAGTTCGAATCTCACCAAGGCTCAAGGTTGACTCAGCCTTCCATCCTTTCTAAGGTAGGTAAATTGAGGATCCAGTTTGTGGGGGCAATAAGCTGACTTTGTATAAATATACAAAAGTATGAAGGCTATTGCTTAACGCATTGTAAGCTGCCCTGAGTCTCTGGAGAAGGGCGGCATAGAAATCAAATTAAAAAAAAAAAAAGATGCCGGGGGACCTCACGTGATTCTGGGGGGGTAACCCCTTTCCCCCCCCCATCCATTTACCTTCTTCCTCTCCGGCACAAATCATATCCGTCGTGATGATTTTCTGCAGCTTGGAGTAGGCTTCCTTGCACACTTCGTGGTCGATCAGAGGGATTTCAATCTGCGGGACAAAAAAACAGAACCAACAGCTGATTTTGTGGGGAATTCTGGGCGTTGAAGTCCACACTTCTTCTTCTTTTTTTAAAAAAACACTTTATTAAACTTTTATTACATTAAAAACATAAAACATCATATCACTCAATAACAGCTATTTGTGGTGGTTTTTCTTGTGACAGCAATTCGTGCGTTATTTACAAAAATTAAATTGTGCGTATTTACATTCTTATTTTATCTATTACTTACACTTAATAACTATCTATCTTTAATCTTTCTCCGTTCTATCCAGTTATACCACTCTTCCCACACATTGTAAAATATCGATGCCTCTTTATCTTTTAAACTCAGCGTAAATTAAAGATTGGCTACAGGAAATTACTAACGAACAATTAGATTTAGAACCGGAACTCTTTCTATTTGGGATCTTCCCCCCAAAAAAATATATATGTGAAGGGCACGAAATAACTAGTACTACAAATATCTAGTACTACACAGGATTGCTGTCAAACTTCGATGCTATCTCAAAATAAATGAATTTCCAACTGCCAATCTTTAAGGAAATCTTTTCTTTAATTGAGCACAGCCACCGGATCATGACTTGATGCGGACAAGACTAACCTTTTTCCCCCTAATCCCTCCCTTTCCGATCCCCAAATCTCTGCTTCTCATTGGCTATCTTCCAAGTCATTCTCCAGACTTCTTGTCTCGTCATTTCCCAGGAATGTCTCCCCCCTCCTCATTTCCACGACAACCCAGCTTCAAAGGGATTTAGCAGGCAAAAGTTCAGAGCTTATCTCTCTCCTCTCTATGCCAGCACTGAGGCGCTGACAATTGCCTTCGCTCAATGATGGAAACACCCACAGAGAAACTTGTCATACAAAAGGTCATGAATTGCGCAGAAATGGACAAATTAACGCTGAAGTCCACACTTCTTAAGGTGCTCCAGTTTGGCCTGAAGTTGTCTGAAGGTTCTTCTTTTCAAACTTTCATCCCTTTTATCTCTTCATCTCGTCTAATATTTCTATTTAAAACTTCTAAGGTCAAGATAAACAACAATGGCGAAAAGGGACATCCTTGTCTACTACCTTTCATTATGCTTTTCGATCTTTTCGGTCATATCCCCATTTATCGTTATCTTAGCGAATTGTCCATTATATATTGCTTTTATAATATTTATGAATCTCTGCCCAAAATCCATTCTCTGTAGTTGTTTTATCATGAACTGCCAACTCACATTATCAAAGGCCTTTTGGGCATCCGAAAACATCAACGCCATCTGTTATTCTGGATGATTCTCATAATACTCCAAAGTGTTCAAAAATCATCCTCATATTGTCGTTAATTTGTCTTTTTGATCAAAATCTGTTTTGGTCTGCATGTACAACTGGACAATTTTTTTGTGAGCTCGAGGCTGATCCAAGCAGCTTCATCACTCTGAGCAAGCCAGTTAGGGAGAGAGTTGCTGGAAAAGGTAGCAACTCCTGCTATACTAATCTCAGGGGTTTGTTCCCCAAAATAAATTGCATCATGTCAATGAAGATTCTCAGTCATCCAGGTAAAACTGTCTGAAGGTTGAAATGTGGGAACTGGACTAACTTTGTTGTTAGTTTGAGAGATGTTTCGCTGCCCTTCCGCTCTCTGTTGGCACATGCAGTAAAAGTAAAAAACTCCTGGGATATATATATATATATATATATATTTTACCAAGAGTATAATTTTTCTGATAGATCCATATAGGTACAGACAGAAGAAGTGGACAATCAACTAAATATGAGCCAGCAGTGTGTGGCGGTAGCCAAAAAAGCCAACGCAATCTTAAATTGCATAAGTAGAGGGATACACTCAAGATCAAGGGAAGTACTAATACCACTCTATAAAGCCCTAGTAAGGCCACACCTAGAATCCTGCATCCAGTTTTGGCCACCACACTATAAAAAAAATGTGGAGACTCTAGAAAAAGTGCAGAGAAGAGCAACTAAGAGGATTTAGGGAACTGGAGACTAAAACATACGATGAACGGTTGCAGGAACTGGGCCTGGCTGGTCTAGTGAAGAGAAGGACCAGGGGAGACAGGAGAGCATCTTCCAATATTTGAGGGGCTGCCACAGAGAGGAGGGAGGGGGTCAAGCTATTCTCCAAAGCACCCGAAGGCCAGAGAAGGAATAATGGATAGAAACAGAACAAGGAGAGATTCAACCTGGAAATAAGGAGGAATTTTTCTGACCGTGAGAACAATCAACCCATGGAACAGAAGTTGCCTTCGGAAGTTGTGGGAGCTTCATCACTGGAGGCTTTCAAGAAGAGACTGGACTGCCATCTGTCAGAAATGTTATGGAGATTCTCGGTCATCCAGGTCATGCACCAAAGGTGCTTTTTCAAGAGGCAACTGGACTTTTTAGTTTTTCTTTGATCCTTCCATTCCCCAACCATCCAGTCAGAGCTGAAGAAGCTTCTTGGATGAGAAGCGAAACGTCTTCCAAGAAAAAACCAGAAAGTCCAGTTGCCATCATTCAACCTTCAGACAATCTTCCGACAACTCTGCCTGGATGATTGACTGTCTTCATCGACATACTGTTCGTAACGATTTCCAAATGTGGTTATTTTCACTTTACGCTCGGATTTCCACATCCTGGATCCCGCATCAAAAGAGCGCCAGGGTACAATGTCTGTACCCTCTAAAGAGAATATGTATAAAATGTTTTACAGGTGGCATCTCCCACCTGCCAGATTGGCAAAGATGTTTCCAAATACTTCCCCGCTATGTTAGAAATGTAAACATCAAAAAAGGAACTTATTATCACATGTGGTGGTCCTGTCAGAAGGCAAAACAATTTTGGCAAACAATTAAAATACAAATAGAAGAAATTATAAATCAACAAATAGAAATGAGGCCAGAAACTTTCTTATTTGGGAATAATTACCGGGCCATATGAAAAAGAAATAAGATACTTAATTATTCACATATTGACAGCAGCACGAATAGTTTTTGCCCCAAACTGGAAAAACAATGACATACCATCAGAAGACAAGGTGATTAGAAAAATTATGGAATGTGCGGAAATGCATAAGCTCACAAGAGAGATTCAAGAAAAAGATGAAACGGGTTATTACTTAGTCTGGGAGAAATGGTATAAATGGTTGGAGGAGAAAGGGGAATAAAAAAGGAACAAAAGAAAACTAAACAATGGTTAAATTAGGTGGAGAAATATGGAAATAAATGGGAAGATATACATTGTGGATAGGTACCTGTTTATGTTTATGTTAAATGTTTATGTTTATGTTAAAATTAAATAAAATATTTAGATTAAGAGAATATAAATATATGATTTACTAGGAATATATGTATAAGAGATAGATTAAGATAAGAAAGAGAAAGTGTATAAATACAGATTACTGATGCGAAGATGTTGAAAAGAAGAAGATGTAAATATCTATTTTTGTTTGTTTGTTTGCTTGTTTTGTTTATAGGTTTATTTATTTGTTTGTTTGCTCGTATTAAAAAAAATGTTCAATAAAAATGATTTAAAAAACAAAACAAAACAAAACAAAAGAGCGCCAGGTTGGGGATGGCGGTTTGAAGGGGTGGGGAGACCCCCGTTGCCTTGGCTGATGCCTCAAAGAGCCTCTCCTTCCCCAAGTAGAGATCAATCCTAACAACCTTGGAGACCCCAGATCAGGGCAAAGGGTGATTATCAAGGAAGGATATTGAGGAGCGAGTCCCGGGGGGTGGGAGGATCCCTCTCCCTCCCACTGAGAGATCAATAAATCGATCGATAGATCGTAAGATCGATGTGAGCGGCTACGTCACCTCCATCAAGGCGTCTGGGAGGCGTTGCAGCAACTGTTTCCCCCATCCGCTGACGATGACCATGGCACCTGGGGGGAAGGCAAAGAGACAAGAGGTATGACAACAGGCAGTCCTCGATTTACGACCACGATGGAGGCCAACATTTCCATCGCTAAGCGAGACACTCGTTAAGTGAGCTTTGCCCCATCTTACGACCTTCCTTGCTACAGTTGCTAAGGGAATCTGTTCTGCCCCAGCTACAGACCCCCGAAGAACGCAGCACACACACAAAGTCTGTACAAACCTTAGTTTACTAAATTAAACCAGTCTTTTTCAAACAAAGGCTGTTAATTAACTTTCTTAACAGCCTACAACAGTGATGGCTAACCTTTTTGCCGTCGTGTGCCAAAAGCAGGAGGAGCACAGGCCGGTCACGTACATGCGTGCCCACATCCATAATTCAATGTACCCTCTCCCTGCTTTTGGCACGCGATGGCACGGTGGGCACGTTAGGCCTGTTTTTTGCCCTCCCCAGGCTCGAGAGGCTTTCTTGGAGCCTGGGGAGGGTGAAAATGGCCTTCCCCACCCGCCAGAGGCCTTCCGGAAGCCGGAAATGGCCCATTTCCTGACTTCTGGTGGGACCGGAAGGCCCATTTTTCACCCTCCCCAGGCTCCAGAGGCTTTCTAGGAACCTGGGGAGGGCATAAACAGCCTTCCCCACCCCCTGGAGGCTGGAAACGGCCAGTTTCCTGACTTCCGGTGGGCTCGAAAATCAGCTGGCCAGCGCGTGAATATGCGCTGGAGCTGAGCTAGGGTAACGCTCGTGTGCCAACAGATATGGCCCCGTGTGCCACAAGTTCGCCATCATGGGTCTACAAGAATCCAAAGAATAATCGTAATCTTACTAGGATTGGCAGAATGCCCAGAAGCAATTTGCAGGAAACGGATAAGAGAACTAAGATCCGGACGCGAAGGAGAGTGAACGAAGTTGTTCCCTGCAAATTGCCTCAGTTGTCGTCTGTCCTTAAATTGGAGTTGTTAGTAACATGGTCGTTAAGTGAATTTGGCTTCCCCCTTGACTTTCCTTGCCGGAAGGTCACAAAAGAGGATCACGTGATCACAATAATCTAATCTCCATCCATCCATCCACCCATCCTTGGTCCTTGGTGCTCCCTGAGCTTGGTGGTTTCCTTGCAGACATTTCATGACCCAACTAGGTAACATCATCTGTGATAGATGGCAGTAAGATTTGCTCTATTTGCTATTGTGCATAAACAGGGAGCAACCCCCTTTCCCTTCTAGTACTGATGATGTTCCATAGTTGGGTCGTTTAACGTCTGCAAGAAAACAACCAAGCAGCACCAAGGGCCCTACAGTTCTCCTCCTCCTCCTCCTCCTCCTCCTCCTCCTCCTCCTCCTCCTCCTCCTCCTCCTCCTCCTCCTCTTCCTCCTCCTCTTCACAAACCCTTCTCCCTTCTAGCCCTGATGAGGTTACCTATTTGGATCATGAAACGTCTCCAAGGAAACCACCCAGCTCGGAGTCTGTAGAGATTCTCAATCCTCCAGGTCATGGTTGCCCCAAAAGTGCTTTTTTTTTTCAAGAGGCAACTCGACTTTCTTGTTTTTTCTTTTAAAGACATTTCACTTCTCAGACAAGAAGCTTCTTCAGCTCATGACGGGATGGTGGGGAAAGGAAGGATTGATATTCCTTACAGACAAAGCTGGTCATTTGCATCTTTTTAGGAACCTACAGGAACCATTTGCACCACTCAGGTGGCCCTGAGGGCACAGAGAAACCTCCAAGAGGTCTCAATGACTTTCTAAAAGGATGCAAATGACCAGCTGCCTGCAAGGAGTATCAATCCTTCCCTTCCTCACCATCCGGTCAGAGCTGAAGAAGCTCCTTGGATGAGAAGCAAAATGTCTTCAAAAGAAAAAAAGAAAGAAAGTCCAGTTGCCTCTTGAAAAAGCATCTTTGGGACACTAATCTCAGACCCCGTTCCCCTCCTCCTCCTCCTCCTCCTCCTCCTCCTCCTCCTCCTCCTCCTCCTCCTCCTCCTCCTCCTCCTCCTCCTTCTCCTCCTCCTCCTCTTTCTCCTCCTCCTCCCAAACCCTCCTCCCTTCTAGCACTGATGATGTTACCTAGTTGGGTCATGAAACGTTTGCAAGAAAACCACCAAACTCAGAGAGCACCAAGGACCCCACAGTTCTCCTCCTCCTCCTCCTCTCCTCCACAAACCCTTCTAGCATTGATGACTGTTCTGTCCCCCGTCCTCACACAGACAAATGCAGTATCAAACATGCCTGCCAATAATTTATTGTATAAACAGACCAGAATTCCTGGCAGACGAGAGTTTTGGCAGCTAAGTGTAAAACGCCTGCCCAGTCCAATTAGTACTCCCAAAAAGCAGGAGAGGCCTTATCTGCAGTCCGTTTCCAGAGCAACAAATTATCCACAAGAGTTTAGTCCAAAATATATCTGAGCCGAAGTGCAGGATTCACAATGTGACTCTTTAGAGTTTAAACTTTTATAAGTCACAAAGCCTGCCGAGCAATCACGCCCCCTTTTATCCCTTGTGGGGCGTGGCTCAGTGACTCAGCTCAATCCCTGGCCCTCCCACGCCTCTTCCTTTGCTGCGCACGCTTCTCCCTCCGACGCTGCCTGGGATCAAGCCAGGATTCATCATTATCACTCTATCAATGGGTGCTCCGAAATGCCTTCCTCCTGGCCTTCGGATGGAACCTGAGGCATTGCCAGAGAGGAGGGTCCTGGAGAGGGAGGCCTTGTCAGTTCCTCCCCCTCACCTTCTGAGTCCTCTTCCTTTATGAGGACGGGCTCGGGAGTCGGAGTCACAACAGATGACGTTACCTATTTGGGTCATGAAACGTTTGCAAGAAAACCACCAAATTCAGACAGCACCCAGGACCCCACAGTACATGTCAACCTTGCTTCACAAGATTGCGAGATAACCGATAAGCCATTTGCAAAGATTAGGCCAGTATTTCTCAGACGTGGCCTCTTTACGAGAGACGTGGACTTCAACTCCCAGAATTCCCCAGCCAGCCAGCCAGCCAGACTACCCCCTATCCTCACCTTTTGGGTGCGATCCATCTGGGAAGCAAATAGGCATGACGTAATTGTTCAGCGTTGCTTCTCCGGAGAGTTTGACCACGGCGATGTCGTACTCAAAGGTGGCCGCCTTGTAGGAAGGGTGGATGTGGATGGACTGAGGGTGGAGGGTTTGCTCCGTGTCGTCTCGCCTCTGAGTTTGGTGCTTCCCTGTTGGAATTATTAGAATTAAAGAGCCTTGGTGGAGCAGCAGACTAGAGTGCTGTTAAGTAGCACTTAGCTGCCAACTGCCTGCAATTACTGCGAGTTCAAATCTCACCAGGCTCAAGGTTGACTCAGTCTTCCATCCTTCCGAGGTAGGTAAAATGAGGACCCGGATTGTGGGGGCAATAAGCTGACTTTGTATTAAAAAAAGAACACCGTGGGGGGGGGTGAAAGCCCTACTAAGCGGGTATATACAAAAGTATGAAGGCTGTTGCTTAATGCATTGTAAGCCGTCCTGAGTCTCCGGAGAAGGGCGGCATATAAATCGAACCAATAAATAAATTAGAGCCTGGTGGCACGGCAGACTAAAGCACTGTTATTAACAGTTATTAACATTCAGCTGCCTGCAATTACTGCAAGTTCGAATCTCCCCAGGCTCAAGGTTGACTCAGCCTTCCATCCTTTCTAAGGTAGGTAAAATGAGGACCCAGATTGTGGGGGCAATAAGCTGACTTTGTATAAAAATATACAAAAGGATGAAGGCTATTGCTTAACGCATTGTAAACCGCCCTGAGTCTCCGGAGAAGGGCAGCATACAAATTAAATTAAATTAAATTAAATTAAATTAAATTAAATTAAATTAAATTAAATTAAATTAAATTAAATTAAATTAAATTAAATTAAATTAAATTAAATTAAATTAAATTAAAAAATTAGAATCACAGAATTGGAAGGGACCTTGGAGATCTTCTAGTCCAACCCCCTGCTTAGGCAGGAAAACCCTATCCCGTTTCAGACAAATGGTTGTCCAATCTCTTCTTAAAAACTTCCAGTGTTGGAGCATTTACAACTTGGGAGAGGGGGTTGGAAGAAGAATAGCAGCAGAATTGAGTCAGAAGGGACCTTGGAGGTCATCTAGTCCGACCCCCTGCTCAGGCAGGAGATCCAATACCATTTCAGACAGGTGGCTGCCCAGTCTCTTCTGAAAAGCCTCCAATGATGGCGCACCCACAACTTCTAGTGGCAAGCTGTTCCACTGGTTAATTGTCCTCACTGTCAGGAAGTTTCTCTTTAGTTCCAGGTTGCTTCTCTCCTTGGTTAGTTTCCATCACCCCAAATCCAGGACCTGAATCTTGGTGGCTCAGCAAGGCGATTGTTGGGCCTGATTTTACTATCCTTTTTTTTTTATCACCGTTGTTAAGTGAATCTCGCTCCCCTCCCTTGACTTCGCTTATTAGAAGCCCCCCCCTGGAAATGGGGATCACATGACCCCAGGGCCCTGCGACCATCATAAATATGTGCCAGATACCAAGCATCACAATTTTGATCCTAAGGATGCTGAGATGGTCATAACTGCGAGGACTGTTTGCCAGTGACTTTCTTCAGTGCCATGGAAAGGAGGCTGAGACGGTCATAACTGTGAGGACTGGTTGCCAATGACCTTCTTCAGTGCCATGGAAAGGAGGCTGAGACGGTCGTAACTGCGAGGACCGATTGCCAGTGACTTTCTTCAGTGCCATGGAAAGGAGGCTGAGATGGTCATAACTGTGAGGACCGGTTGCCAATGACCTTCTTCAGTGCCATGGAAAGGAGGCTGAGACGGTCATAACTGTGAGGACCGGTTGCCAGCGACTTTCTTCAGTGCCATGGAAAGGAGGCTGAGACGGTCATAACTCGAGGACCGGTGGCCAGTGACTTTCTTTAGTGACGTGGAAAGGAGGCTGAGACGGTCATAACTGTGAGGACCGGTTGCCAGTGACTTTCTTCAGTGCCATGGAAAGGAGGCTGAGACGGTCGTAACTGTGAGGACCGGTTGCCAGTGACTTTCTTCAGTGCCATGGAAAGGAGGCCGAGATGGTCATAACTGCGAGGACCGGTGGCCAGCGACTTTCTTTTTTTAAAAAAAATGTTTTATTTATACATTTTTTTACTAAATATAAAAAATTCAATGTTGACATGAACAGTATGTTATCTGAGTACAGTTAATTTTGCAAATAATAATAATAATAGTAACAGTATTCCAAACATTTTGAGAAATAGTAATAATAATAATAGCAACAATAGTATTCGTAACATAATAATCACATAATAATAATAATATTTGCAATTTCAATCAACCTTCCTTATATAATTAATCATACTCCTAAACTTTTAAAATTCTAACTTCTGTTTCTGTTAGTTAGCCATTGATAAAATGAATCCCATGTTAAAAAATATTCTGTTTCTTCCTTCTCCTTAATTTTAAGTGTTGATCTATCCATTTGTGCACATTCTAGTAATTTTTTTAATTACACTTTCTTCTCTAGGGATTTCTTCATTTTTCTAGTGTTGTGGAAACACAATTCTCGCCACAGTTAACACCTGTAAAATTAAATATATATTTCCTTTATTGTACTCTTCTGGTAGAATACCCAACAAGAATATTTCTGGTTTTAGGTCTATATGTTGCTTTACCATTTTTTTCTAACCGTGGATGTACCGTATTTTTGTCCAATTTTTTTTTGCCTTTGGGCATGTCCACCACATGTGATAATACGAACCCAGTGTCTGATTACATTTCGAACATTTGGCGGACATGTTAAGGGATCATGAAACAGTTGTAAATCAAGGAGGACCTGCCAAAGTCCCTCTCCATCCTTGAGTTGCAAACCTGGTTTGTTTCAGAGCGACCGCTTACCCAAGATAACGGTGAAGGAAGACGGGCTGATCACATCCGTATTTCGGAAAACTGGATTTTCGGGATCCAGTTCCTCATGGAGACAGTGAGCAGCTGTCACAACCCACTGGTTGCCTGGAAAATACAAAACACAACATCTAGAGCAGTGGTGGGATTCAAATAATTTAACAACCAGTTCTCTGCCCTAATGACCAGCTGGGTAGGCGTAGCTCGGTGGTCATGTGACCGTGTGGGCATGGCCAACTCAAGATCACTCACATCAGTGGGCGCTTCGCCTTAGCTGTTACAATGTTACAAGGGTTAAGCAGAGAGGCAGTTTCTGTAAGCAGGGCAATAAAGATTAGGCTAGAAACACCACCAGAATGTTTCCTTCCTGCCTTCCTTACAGGATTAGCCCTGTAAAGAACAAAATAAGATTTCTTCCAACATCCGGTTCTCCAAACTGCTTAGAAAGTTAACAACCGGTTCTCCCGAATAGGTGCAAACTGGCTGAATCCCACCACTGATCTAGAGCCCCCTTTCCCTTCTCTGGATCAGCAACCTTGCCCCCACCCCCCATGAAATTTGGGGTTGCAAATCCGGTTTTTGAACCTCTCGGTGCTGTTTCTCCTATCCAGATCTCCGGGACAGGTCATCCTTGCCTTACGACCACAATTGAGCGCCACATTTCCGTTGTTAAGTGAGTTTTGCCCCATTTCATGACCTTCCTTGCCACCCTTGTTAAGTTAATTAATTGAGCAGATGTTAAGTTAGTGACATGGTCGTTAAGCGAATCCGGCTTTCCCATTGCCTTGGCTGGGTGGAAGGTCGCAAAAGGGGATCAGGGACTCCGCAACCGTCATAAACCTGAAGGACACAGCCAGAGGGGAGATGCACACTACAGGTAGTTCTCAACTTACGACCAAAACTGAGCCCAAAAATTTCTGTCGCTAAGCGAGACATTTGTTAAGGGAGTTTTGCCCCATTTTACGAACTTGCTCGCCGCAGCTGTTAAGTGAATCACCGCAGATGTTAAGTGAGTCACACGGTTGTTAAGCCAATCCGGCTTCCCCGTTGATTTTGCTTGCCGGAAGGGGATCATGATGCGATCCCGGGATGCTGCAACCGTCGTAAGTACGAGTCAGCGGCCAAGCATCTGAATTTTGATCAGGTGACCACGGGGCAGTTGCAACGGTCATAAGTGCGAACAACGCTCTTAATTAAGTCATTTTTTCCCCAATGCCGTTGCAACTTTGAACGGTCACTAAATGAATGGTTTTAAGTCTAGGACTACCTGTATTTCAGCCTCCCCCCCCTTCCTGGTGTTTCCCCCCACCCTCTGTTCTGCTGGCGTAATATAACCTGGAAATCTCTTACCTATGAGGGACCCTCCGCAGAAGGGGCGTCCGTTCCTTTGGAGCATGGCAATCCATGGGGAAATTCCTCTCTGGGCATATCGTCCTTGGATGATCCGGGCCAGCGAGCTTCTGGAAAATTTGGGTTTTCCACAGACTGGGGAAGAACGGAAAAACCAAGATTTAAAATAATGTTTTTTTTTCCCAATTTCAGATGGGTGGACTTCAACTCCCAGAATTCCCCAGCCAACATGGCTGCTGGCAAGCTGACTAGGGAATTCTGGGAGCTGAAGTCCACACCTGCCTTAAAGTTACCAAGTTTGGAGAGAATTCTGATCCGGAACCAAAGAAAATGGCTGAAAAGAGGCATATGGATCGCAAGCAATTCCTTTTCGATCCAGTTTCAGCATGCCATCGTTTGGCAAGATTATGGGACGGCATCTCCACAGAATGGTCCTCGATTTACAACCACAATTGGAACCACAATTTCCCTTGCTAAGCAAGGAGATTGTTAAATAAGTTGCACCTGATTTTTCTGACCTTTTTTTTTTCTTTTTTGCCATGGTTGCTATGCGAATGACTGAAGTCGTTAAATGAATCATACAGTCATTAAGCGAACCCAGCTTCCTCCAGTGGCTTTGCTTGTCAGAAGCCGGCTGGAAGGGACACAAATAGAGATCACGTGGTAGTCAAACCGTCGTAAATACACGGACCCATGGCTCGCATTTTAATCACGTGACTATAGGAATGCGGCAATGGTCATAAGTGTGAGGACCAGCTGTAAATCACTATTTTCAGTGCCGCGGACACTTTCAATGGTTGCTAAATGAATTATAAATCAAGAATTACCTGTAGGACAGACGTAACAATCACCCCAGCTGCTATTGCTAAGGGAAATTTGAATTTGCTTCAAGATCTTAAAGGCAATTTGGCGATACAAGATTGTTGTGTCAACGGTTTTATTCATTTTCTTATCAAAGGTTATTAATTACAAAAAGTTAGGAATGCTACAAAATATAAAACCCATAATAAATGGCGTAATATCTCTTAAATATGTAACAGAGCTCAGAATATATACCAAACCTAAACACATTTTGGAATATAATATTTCTTTCAAATATGGCCTGATGTCATATATTTATCTATATATCTATAGTCACCAGTGGTGGGATTCAGCCGGTTCGCACCTATTCGGGAGAACCGGTTGTTAGAAGAAATCATATTTTGTTTTTTTTCCATTTTACAGGGCTAATCCTGTAAGGAAAGCAGGAAGGTAACATTCTGGTGGTATTTCTAGCCTAATCTTTATTGCCCTGTTTACAGAAACTGCCTCTCTGCTTAACTGTTATTACATTGTAACAGCTAAGGCGAAGCGCCCATAGACGTGAGTGATGTTGAATTGGCCACGCCCACACGGTCACATGACCACTGAGCCACGCCTACCCAGCTGGTCATTAGGGCAGAGAACCGGTTGTTAGATTATTTGAATCCCACCACTGATAGTCACACAATCTTGGAAGCAGTCCAGGATACCAAAAAAAGGAAAATTATTATACATAACGAAGTTGTACAGGTAGTCCTCAACGTACGGCCACAATGGAGCCCAAATTCCCCGTTGCTAAGTGAAACAGACGTTAAGCGAATGTTACCACCTTTCTTGCCACCCTTGTTAAGTGAATCACTGGAACTTCCGGTTGGCGATTCGTGGCGAGACGGTGGAAGGAGAGCGATTCCTACTCTTCAACCCCAGATTTTTTCGTGTTTTGGGCATTGCGAACTAGAGAGGGAGTCTAGAGAGCGGAAAAGCGTGGGGCGAGTGCCTGCCACTCGAACGGACGCCTCTGTTAACTCAGCGCGAAGATGTCTGCCATTTTGAAATGGCAGACTGCGATAAGCCAACAAAGAGCCGGGGAGAGAAGAAGATGGGAGCAGATAGTGTTAGAAGCGGAGTTTTGCCGGAACACCGTAAACCCACAGGAGTTTTGGAGAAGTGAGATCGGTCCTGTCAGAACAAAAGTGAATCACTGCACTACTTAAATGAGTAACATGGTCATTAAATGAATCTGGTTTCCTCGTTGACTTGGCTGGTCAGAAGGTTGCAAAAGGGATCGCATGATCGTGGGAGTCTGCAACCGTCATAAGTACATGCCAGTTGCCAAGCGTCTGAATTTTAATCACATGACGGTGGGAATGCTACAACGGTCGTAAGTGAGAAAAACGGTCCTAAGTCACTTTTTTCAGTGCCGTTCGAACTTCAAACAGTCACTAAGTGAATTTTTATAAGTCGAGGATAGTTGGTAGATTATTGATGTGCGTTTGTGTCAAAACAGACAAGATGCCAGCTTGTAACTGTGCATTCAAAGCCCCAACCTCTTCTCTTTCATGAATATATAGTAGTGCAAAAGGAAAAAAGAATGATGAAACAATTCACCATAATGAATTAAAATGGTGATTCGAACAGCTCTAAACCTAAAGGAGAAATTCAGCTATTACTCGATCTATGACCACACTTGAACCCCAACATTTCTGTCGCTAAGTGAAACAGCGATGAAGTGAGCGGTCTTCTATTTTAGAACCTGTCCCGCCACGGTGGTTAAACGAATCCCTACTGTTGTTAAGCGAATCACATGGTGGTTAAGCGAATCTGGCTTCCCCCATTAACTTGGCCGGTCAGACGGTTGCAAAAGGGGATCATGTGACCCCCGGGACATTGCGAGCGTCATAAAGATGAGTCAGTTGTCCAGCATCCGAATGTAAATCACTTGAGCATGGGAATGCTGCAAAAAATGGTCATAAGTCTTTTTTCCAGCGCCGTTGTAACTTCGGTCACTAAACGAACTGTCGTAAGTCAAGGACTAGCTGTATATTGGTCTATCTTTCTTGCACAGCAATAAATAGATCTTCTTTAAACGACTGAGCAGAATCATCTCTCTTTGCAAGGAAAAGAGGAGTAGAATTTCTCCATTAGAAGCATCTACAGAAGTATTTCTTAACCGTGGTAGCTTGAAGATGGGTGGACTTCAACTCCCAGAATCCCCCAGCCAGCAGCGCTGGCTGGGGGAATTCTGGGAGTTGAAATCCACCCATCTTCAAGTTTCCAAGGTTGAGAAACACTGATCTACAGGTAGTCCTCGACTTACAACAGTTCATTTAGTGACCTTTCGAAGTTACAACAGCACTGAAAAAGGCGACTTAGGATCATTTCCCACCCTTATGACCGTTGCAGCACCCCCATGCTCACTTGAATAAAATTCAGACCCTTGGCAACTGACTCATAGTTATGACAGTCGCAGTGTCCCGGGGACACGTGATTCCCCTTTTGCGACCATCTGACAAGCAACGGGGAAGGCTGGATTCACTTAACAACCATGTCACTAACTTAACAGCTGCAGGGATTCACTTAAATGTGGTGAGAAAAGTTGTAAAAAAGGAGCAAAACTCACTTTTTAACCCATTTCTCACTTAACAACATAAATTTTGGGCTCAATTGTAGTCGTAAGTTGAGGACTGCCTGCATTTCTATCTGCCCCAACGTTTCCTGCAATTCTTTCTTTTTTTGGCGACGAGGTAGGGGAGAATGGGAAATGACGGTTAGTTAAAGAAATGAAAATAATGTGTATTCAAAGAGTGATTTGGATAGGTTAAAAACTGAACATCACTGAAATGCTGCACACAATCACAAGCACAACAACACAAATGTTTGGAGTGTCTCGTTGAATTTGGGGAGTCTATATTTCACCTGGAAAAATTTACCCAACCATTCAGATTTCGGGCTCCAACTGACAAGAGGCTCAAACCTCTTTCTACTTTCAAAGGACCAGATTCCTATTCCAGAAACGGCCACTAGATGGAGCAAATGTTCCACCAACAGTGTTTCTCAACCTCCGGAACTTTTAAGATGGCACTTCAACTCTCAGAATTCCCCAGCCAGTAGGGGGAATGCTGGGAATTGAAGTCCACGCGTCTTCAAAATTAAGAAGCATTGCTTTTTAGCTCAACACAGTCTTGAATGCCCTTTTCTACAAAATGACAAAATTCAGCGCATCTTTAAACCGTCCCATTGCCAACACCGAAAAAGCTGGGAAGAAAGTTGTAGACGATGCCACAGACGCTGTATAATACACGCCAATCGCATGTTTCGGGAGTTTGCGGGATTAGTAACGTGGGAATGTTGCTTCTTCTCAGGCATGCAATGTTGCAGGTGGAGTGTCTGATATTCGATGCAAGGGGGAAAGATCTCCAGATCTTACTCCCTATCCATAATGCCCTCAAAAAACTTGGAATGTTGCCGAGTTTAGTTGACGTTCTTCAAACACAAGTCCAGTCCTTGGGTTGGGTCTTGTTTTAGTCCAGTTCATCTCTTCTCCAGATTGGAATCCAGGAATGTCCACCCTGTTTTCTCCTGCAGCCAGTCCACATAGTTGGACACCTTGGTGTAAACCCCGTAGACTTGCTTGCTGCCACATTCTTCTGGTCCACCCCAGGAGACCAATCCTTGGGCCACCCACCTTCGGTCGTCCAAGTCTCGGATGACAAACGCACCTCCGCTGTCCCCAAGGCAGGTGTCCTTCCCTCCTTCGTAATAACCGGCGCAGAACATATTCTCCGTCACGCTGTAGTTCCCAGATCTGGACTCATAACTTGTCTTGCACTCCGCATGGAGGACCACAGGTAGCTTCACATACTGAAGAACATCTGACAAGGTCTGCATCCCAGAACTGATGACCTCATCCACCGTGATGTTGGGGTTGGAGATGCCCCAGCCGGCCACTAAACCCAACGTGTTGGGTTGAGGTCCTCCTAACTCGTGCGGATCTTGAGGTAGACAAACCGGCATAATGTAAGGTCCCATGGTCACCTTCTCCTTCAACTTGACCAACGCGATGTCATGGTTATAATTCTGGATATCGAAAGACTCGTGGAGAATGATCTTCTCCACCGTCCGGTTGACCGCGTCGATTTTGTTCCGGACGTCGTGAAGGCCCAGGTAGACGTTGACGTGTTCTTTGGAGACGGCGATCACCGTGTTGTCCCGTCGTTGGGAACGGAGGACGTGAGCGGCGGTCAAGACCCACGATTCGGACAGGAGGGCTCCGCTGCCGAACCACCGGTCGTTGGGCACCCGAGACGTGTCCTCAACCACGATCAGAGCTTGCCAGGGGAAGAAACCAGGTTCTGCGTTTCTCCCGCCGATTATTCGCTTGACCAGGGTGGGCAGAGCGCGGCTGGGTTGTCCACACACTAAGGGAGGAAAACAACACAGCGCACAATTAGCCTTCGGCACTCCCGCAAACAGAGCAAAGCTGCGAATTGCGGTAGATTATGCCATATTTGCCCTCTGTCATCCGATGTCCTACCTACAAGTAGCACAGGTAGTCCTCAACTTACGACCACAAATTGAGCCCAAATTATTTAGGGCGAAGCGAGGGCGTGGCTAAGGGTGTTTTGTCCCATTTTGCAACCTTTCACGGCAGTTGTTAAGCGAATCATATAGTCATTAAGCGAATCTGGGTTCCCCCATTGATTTTGCTTGTCGGGAAGTTTGGGAAGGTTACAAAAACTGATCACGTGATACCCGGGATACTGCAACCGTCATAAGTACATGCCAGTTGCCAAGCGTCTGAATTTTGATCACGTGACTGTCGGTTGATGCTGCAACCGTCTGAAAAACGGTTTCAAAACAGTGTGTGAAAAACCGTCACAAGTCACTTTTTCCAGTGCCGTTGTAACTTCGAAACGTCACTAAGTGAACGGTTGTAAGTGGAGGACTACCTGTATTGGATGGTGATTCTTGGCAAACTGGATTGCATTTAATTTCATTGGGAGAGACCCCTGGATTGACAACAAGCCAGCCATCAAAACATCAAATTTACATGCCTGATTTAAAATGAAGAAAATTTGCCTTTCAATTTTGCATTGATATGACAATTTCAAACTTGAATTACATGGCAGATTCGTCCCCAAGAAACCAGGCGCACTTGAATAGCAAAAGGAAGGAAGTTTAGGATTACAAAAAATAAAGAAATAAACTGTGCAATGAATTATTTTTCAAACGTGCAATTATTTCCCCCGGCATAAAATTCTCTGCAATTCTTTAGTTTCTTCTGATTAACTTTCTCTTAAAATCCATGCCGAGTTTGTTTTGTTTTTTTCAAGAAGAGATAGGACAGTCACTTGTCTGAAATAGGATCTCCTGCCTGAACAGGGGGCTGGACTAGAAGACCTCCAAGGTCCCTTCCATCTCTGTTATTCTATTCCATTCCATTCCATTCATTATGTTTAAATACATTCTATTCTATTCTATTCTATTCTCATTTTCTATATTCTATTCTATTCTATTCTATTCCTTTTTTCTATTTTCTATTCTATTCTCATTTTCTATATTCTATTCTATTCTATTCTATTCTATTCTATTCCTTTTTCTATTTTCTATTTTCTATTTTCTATTCTATTCTATTCCTTTTTTCTATTTTCTATTCTATTCTCATTTTCTATATTCTATTCTATTCTATTCCTTTTTTCTATTTTCTATTCTATTCTCATTTTCTATATTCTATTCTATTCTATTCTATTCCTTTTTCTATTTTCTATTTTCTATTTTCTATTCTATTCTATTCCTTTTTTCTATTTTCTATTCTATTCTCATTTTCGATATTCTATATTATTCTATTCTATTCTATTCTATTCTATTCTATTCTATTCTATTCTATTCTATTCCTTTTTCTATTTTCTATTTTCTATTCTATTCTATTCCTTTTTTCTATTTTCTATTTTATTCTCATTTTCTATATTCTATTCTATTCTATTCTATTCCTTTTTTCTATTTTCTATTCTATTCTCATTTTCTATATTCTATTCTATTCTATTCTATTCCTTTTTTCTATTTTCTATTCTATTCTCATTTTCTATATTCTATTCTATTCTATTCTATTCTATTCTATTCTATTCTATTCTATTCTATTCTATTCTATTCTATTCTATTCTGTATCAATACACGTAATCCTCGATTTAACAACTTCAATTGAGCCCAAAATTTACGTTGCTAACTGAGACATTTGTTAAGTGACGTTTGCCTCATTTTATGACCTTTCTTGCCACCGCCGTTAAACAAATCACTGCGGTTCTTAAGTTAGAAACATGGCTGTTAAGAGAATCCAACTTCCCCATGGGCTTTACTTATCAGAAGGTCGCAAAAGGGGAATCATGGGACACCACGACAGTAATAAATACGAGTCAGTGGCCAAGCGTCTGAATTTCGACCACGTGATTGCGGGGAGGCTGCGATGGCCATAAGTGTGAAAAACGGCCCTTTTTTCAGTGCCGTTGTAACTTTGAACCATCAGTAAATGAACTGTTATAAGTCGAGGACTACCTGTAAGATAGCATTCCCAGAATTCTTTCAGGATCTGAGTCCTATGGAGATAGAGCGGCATACGAATCAAATCAAATCAAATTAAATTAAATCTGTTCACCGGCATGGATCTTAAGAGTGAAATCGACCGATTTCCATCGTATCCAAAGATTTTTCCCTGCCCTTCTTTGAAAAGTGGCATGATCTACCAGCAATGATGGAGTCCCCTCACATGGTATAATCCATCATTGCTTAATCTGCGCATCTCAAATACCTCGGTGGGATGGCCACGCATGTGGGGAAGCGGCTACGTCGTTCTGTCTAGGATGACTTGCTCGTTCTTTGGAGCTGATCTAGGACCACCAGCAACACAACAGAACAAGGAAAGTTGTAGGATTGTCGCTCGCACATCTGGGGAAGCGCACTGAACCTTTGGCTCTGCTCCCCAGGATTACCGAGGCTAAAATATAGGAAGAACGGTTGCAGGAACTGGGTATGTCTAGTTTAATGAGAAGAAGGACCAGGGGAGACATGAGAGCAGTCTTCCAATATCTCAGGGGCTGCCCCAAAGAAGAGGCAGTCAAGCTATTCTCCAAAGCCCCTGAAGGCAGGACAAGAAGCAACGGGTGGAAACTAATCAAGAAGAGAAGCAACCTGGAATTAAATGAGAAATTTCCTAACAGTGAGAACAATTAACCAGTGGAACTACTTGCCTCCAGAAATTGCGAATGCTCCAACACTGGAAGTTTTTAAGAAGAGATTGGACAACCATTGGTCTGAGGTGGTGTAGGGTTTCCTGCCTAAGCAGGGGGTTGGACTAGAAGACCTCCGAGGTCCCTTCCGACTCTGTTATTTGGTAGTTGCTGGATTAGCCAGCATGTCGTTTTTTTTCCCTGGCATGCAAACTGGGTTATACACCATCCAGGCTGTATCGCGAGAGCAGATTGTGAAGGAAGAACACAAACGCACGACAAAGCATTCGCTGTCCCACAGCTGGACAGTTTCTAACGAAAGCTTCAGCCTGGATAAATCAAACACAAACACTTCGCTTCCCACTTCACCCCCAATTGGCAAGCGTGGAGAACCTCTTGGGTGCGTCAAATCAGCGCAAACCGTGTGAAATTTTCTCCCCCTCGAAAGCAAAGCCCCAAACCTACAATAGATTGTAGGGATTTCAGCCCCGTAATGTTCCGTTCCTACCACAAGCTACAATGCAATGAACAGAACCAGGTCTCTTTGCAACCCCATTTAACACGGGGTTGTGGGAATGCAGCAGCTACAACACGTTGTGTGAAATTTTGCAGTTTTCTTCGTTGATCGACTTTCGTTGGCACCCCAAGCGCTGCCCTGGTCTTCCCAGGAAGAAAACCCGGTTAGTAGCCACCTCGTCACACCCTGAGCTCTGTCCTGTCCTCCAAGAAGAAAACCTAGTTAACAGCTGGCTTGTTTTATTCTAAAAACTGACGACACCCTCGAGGCATCTACCGTGTTTTCCCCGAAAATAAGACCCTGTCTTATATTTTTTTGAACCCCGAAATAAATGCTTGGCCTTATTTTTGGAGAGGTCTTCTTATTTTATTTATTTATTTATTTTATTGGTTCGATTTATATGCCGCCCTTCTCCGGAGACTCAGGGCGGCTTACAATGCGTTAAGCAATAGCCTTCATACTTTTGTATATTTATTTTATTTTATTGATTTGATTTGATTTCTACACTGCCCTTCTCCTACTGGACTCAGGTCGGTGAAGAGCCAAAAAATAAAAACATTCACATAAAAAATTTAAGATTAACTTTAAAAGAATTAAACAAGTTTTGGCCCGATATAAAATTTAAAACACCCCAACTAAAATCAATTTATAAATTAAAAATATCTAAAAATATCTAAGGGGGGGGTCAAGCCAGCCCAGCTTGATGAAATAAAAAAGTTTTAATATACCTGCCTAGTAGGGCTTTTTGGGCCCCCCTAAGCGGTGTTCTTTTTTATACAAAGTCAGCTTATTGCCCCCCACAATCCGTGTCCTCATTTTACCGACCTCGGAAGGATGGAAGGCTGAGTCAACCTTGAGCCTGATGAGATTTAAACTCGCAGTAATTGCAGGCAGCTGGTGTTACTTAACAGTGCATTAATCTGCTGTGCCACCAAGGCTCTTTTGGGGTGCATGGAGGAAGATGGGGCTCCTCTTGCTGTCTTACCTGATTTCCAGCTCTGCGTTTAAATATTTTCGGGGAGGGCTTATTTTCGGGGGGAGGCTAATTTTAGCGCATGCGCTCAAAAGCCCGATTGGGCTTATTATCAGGGGATGTCTTATTTTTGGGGAAACAGCCTGTAGTACAGTGGACTAAAGGACTGTTATTAACAACTGCTGCCTGCAATTACTGCAGGTTCGAATCTCGCCAAGGCTCAAGGTTGACTCAGCCTTCCATCCTTTCTAAGGTAGGTAAATTGAGGACCCAGTTTGTGGGGGCAATAAGCTGACTTTGTATAAATATACAAAAGTATGAAGGCTATTGCTTAGCGCATTGTAAGCTGCCCTGAGTCTCCGGAGAAGGGCGGCATATAAATTAAAGCAAAAAAAAAAACAAAAAACAACCAGGGGTATTTTAACCTTGGTGTCTGTTGCTGATGTAGGAAGGAGTTTTGCAGAAGGCGATCACAATTTTGGCCTGAAAGAAAGGAAGCCATGCGGTATGTGTCTGTGTGTGCTGGGAGTTGGGGAGGGAATTGGGGTACCTGGCTGGCAGGATGGTAGACGGGTCCCCAGCTCGCTGCTTCTCCACGCGCCTTTGGCGTCGCAGGCGAAGATCCCTGCCGAAAAGCAAAAGGTGGAAATCTGATTTTTTTTTTATATCAAGTTTTATTTGTTTTTTTCCCCTTCCACATTCACCCACATCGTTTTTTGAACGGAGTATTGGCCATTATTTTATTATTATTATTTATTAAATTTATATGCCACCCCTCTCCGGAGACTCAGTGGACTCTATCTTATCTTATACAATTTATCAAATTCAAACACATTTTACTCCATTACAATGTTTGCCACAATTTTCTTTTCCCCCCCTTTTTTTAAAATCGTATCTCAATATTTCTTTGCTTACTTACATAAAACAACCTCTTCGTTCACCCTCAAATTCTAATTTTCCTGCTTATTCATATTTATTCGCTTTTATTCTTTAACAATTCATTCTTTATCTTAATATATTTGTGTTTGTTCGGGGTTGCCTTTCTTCCATTTCATCTTTTTTATTGTACAGCAATCTTTCTCCTCCAACCTACCATCTCCCTCTGGAAACCTGATTACGGGTCGACCTCAAACGCCTGACAGAATTGCAGAAACGTGTACCGTGCGAGAAGTTTGATACCCAAATATATTTGATTCTAGTTTATACTCTTTCCATCCCCCCCGAACATATTAACAGAACCCACAAGGGTCCGAGAATCGGGGTCTCCACTGGATAATTGACGGTCAAGCTGAAACCAACTAAAAAAAATGAGCAAAGTTCCTCAAACCCCCCAAATAAGTTAGCCAGACCCAATCCACATATCAAAGGATAAGGCCTGCACACATAAACAGGGTTAATTAAATGAGGTCTCCCAGAGGAACTGCATGCTCACAAGAATAAACATACCAACACACCCACACCATTTCTTAGCAGCCTGTCTCTAAAGGCAAACTATTTTGCTTTGAGGAATAAATATTTCTTCTTTCCTGACCACCGTCTGGATCTCATTTTTATTTATTCTCGCGCAACCTCGACTCCAGTTGGAATCCCAAATTAGTCTTCTGACGGTCAGGATGGACCATCTTGGACCGAGCATCCTTTCCTTGTCCAGCCCTCTATACCTTGAATCTCTTTGCCCCATTTTGTGACTGTTCTCCTTCCGTTGACTTCACGGCCGCATTCACACAACATCCTTAACCTGGATCTGAACCTAACCCGTTTTGGGGGGTTTGTACGACAGCTGGAACCAGAAGACAACTTAAAAAGCTGGGCTAACTCAGCACGCAAAGCTGCCAGAAACCTCCCAGGTTTAAGACTAGCCGAAACTTGGCGATGTTGTCTGAATGCATCTCCGCGAAAAATAGGGTTGGAGGCCCCCAAGCAACATGTTCCCCGGAGGACCCCAGGAAGACCCTCACCTGTGACGTTGGGAACCATTTGGTAGAACGGCTCTTGGCAGAAATACCGGATCTCCGACTGGTAGGTGGTCAGGTTTTGGGGGGTGGAGAAGGTGACGGAGCCGTGCGAGATTTCTCGGGGGGCTTTGCAGTCTGCAACTGGGAAGGAGAAGAGAAGGAAGAGGGTTACTTCCGGAAACAGCTCCGTCATCATCCCAGTTTTGCCCTTGTGGGAAGCCCCCTCCCTCCCCCCCCCCAGAAGAATGAAATATTTTGGGGAAATATTAAGAGGCAGAATATTATATTTTCCCCGAAGGAGAAATGGAGACACATGTTCTTAGAGGCAGAAAGCAGGCCCCAAGTTTGTCTGTCTTTTTCTTTCTTTCTTTCTTTCTTTCTTTCTTTCTTTCTTTCTTTCTTTCTTTCTTTCTTTCTTTCTTCCTTCCTTCCTTCCTTCTTTCCCTCTCTTTCTTTTCCTTCCTTCCTTCCTTCCTTCCTTCCCCATCTCTCTTCCTTCCTTCCCTCTTTCTTTTCCTTCCTTCCTTCCTTCCTTCCCACCTCTCTTTCTCTTTCTCTCTCTCTTCCTTCCTTCCTTCCCTCTTTCTTTTCCTTCCTTCCTTCCCCCTCTCTTCCTTCCTTCCTTCCCTCTTTCTTTTCCTTCCTTCCTTCCCACCTCTCTTTCTCTTTCTCTCTCTCTTCCTTTCTTCCTTCCTTCCTTCCACCCTCTTTCTCTCTTCCTTTCTTCCCTCTCTCTTTCTTTTCCTTCCTTCCTTCCTTCCTTCCTTCCCCCCTCTCTTCCTTCCTTCCTTCCCTTTCTTTTCCTTCCTTCCTTCCCCCCTCGCTCTTTCTTCCTTCCTTCCTTCCCTCTCTTTCTTTTCCTTCCTTCCTTCCTTCCTTCCTTCCCCCCTCTTTTTCTCTTCCTTCCTTCCCTCTCTTTCTTTTCCTTCCTTCCCCCTCTCTCTCTTCCTTCCTTCCCTCTTTCTTTTCCTTCCTTCCTTCCTTCCTTCCTTCCTTCCCCCTCTCTTTCTCTTTCTCTTTCTTTCTCTCTCTTCCTTCCTTCTTCCTTCCTTCCTTTCAACAGTTTATTTATACATTTTCATTTAACAAACCTAGCTGGTTTGTGAACAGTGTATTGCCTGGGTATAATTTGCAATGGTCATAGGAGTGAGAAACGGTCATAAGCCACTTTTTTCAGTGCCGTTCTAACTTCGAACGGTCACTAAATGAACCGTTGTGAGTCAAGGACTACCTGTACAGGTAATCCTTGACTTATGAACACAATCAAGTCAAAAAGTTCTGTTTGCAAGCAAGACATGGGTTATTGTCAACTTTGCCCCGTTTGACGGGGTTTCTCGCCACCATTGTTAAGTGAATCAGCGCAGTTATGAAGCTAGTGAAACGGCCGTTAAATGAATCTGGCTTCCTTATGGTCTTTGCTCGTCAGACGGTCGCAATAGGGGATCACGTGACCCCGGGACACTGCAACCGTCATAAATACGAGTCTTATTCCCAATTTTGAATCACGTGACCACGGGAATCTTGCAACGGTCGTAAGTGTGAAAAACGGGTCCTCAGTCCCTTTTTCCAGGGTCGTCGTAACTTTGAACGGTCGCTAAACAGACGGTTGAAAATGGAGGATGACCTGGGAGTGGTTCTGTGGTTACGGAAAGCAGGTATATAGAAGCTTTTTCCTGAAGGGGATGCCATCAAAAAAGCCGAAGCAAAACCTTCAGCTCTTCCCACAAAACGCAGGTGAAATTTTATTCACATTTTATTTTCCGCCGTGGTGGTAGCCATGATTTGCCTCTTTCAAACAACAATGAGTCACAGGGATGCGAGCAATGACGGATAAGGTATTAATACGCTGTTTTAGCATGCGGTGTGAACACACTCAGTGTCTCCTCTCTTGCCCAAAGGATTTAAAATGAATTAATCCAGTGAATAAATTAATAGAGTTGGAAGGGAATTTGGAGGTCAGTGTTTCTCAACCTTGGTAGCTTGAAGATGGGTGGACTTCAACTCCCAGAATCCCCCCAGCCAGCGGCACTCAGACAAAACGGCCATCAACGGGCACATAGAGATGGACCACATTTACACACCATTCAAAAGAGACAATCAAAAAGCTAAAAGATCACTACACTTCCTGGCCAGAAATAAAATACCCACAAGAGCAGAGATTAACACAGTGTTTCTCAACCTTGGTAGCTTGAAGATGGGTGGACTTCAACTCCCAGAATCCCCCAGCCAGCAGCGCTGGCTGGGGGATTCTGGGAGTTGAAGTCCACCCATCTTCAAGCTTCCAAGGTTGAGAAACACTGTTGTAGGTCATTTAGTCCAAGCAGGAGACCCTACCTACAACATTTAAAATTAAACCTGTTGTGCCGATTTTTCTAGATGCAGAGATCATTTGCGGGGGTGGATGCAAATCAAGAAATGGATATTTTTTTTTTTTGCTTTTACATATTCATCAGAGGTGGATTTCAGCAGGTTCTGACCAGTTCTGGAGAACCTGTAGCGGAAATTTTGAGTCATTCGGAGAACCGGTAGTAAAAATTCTGACTGCCCCCCCTCCCCCATCTATTCTCTGCCTCCCGAGTCCCAGCTGATCGGGAGGAAATGGGGATTTTGCAGTAACCTTCCCCTGGAGTGGGGAGGGAATGGTGATTTTACAGTATCCTTTCCATGGAGTGGGGAAGGAATGGAGATTTTGCAGTATCCTTCCCCTGGAGAGGAGAGGGAATGGAGGTTTTACAGTATCCTTCCTCTGGAGTGGGGAGGGAATGGTGATTTTACAGTATCCTTTCCATGGAGTGGGGAAGGAATGGAGATTTTGCAGTATCCTTCCCCTGGAGTGGAGTGGGAATGGGGATTTTACAGTATCCTTCCCCTGGAGTGGGGAGGGAATGGGGATTTTGCAGTATCCTTCCTCTGGAGTGGGGAGGGAATGGGGATTTTGCAGTATCCTTCCCCTGGAGTGGGGAGGGAATGGGGATTTTGCAGTATCCTTCCCCTGGAGTGGGGAGGGAATGGGGATTTTGCAGTAACCTTCCCCTGGAGTGGGGAGGGAATGGGGATTTTGCAGTAACCTTCCCCTGGAATGGGGAGGAAATGGAGATTTTACAGTATCCTTCCCCTGGAGTGGGGAGGGAATGTGGATTTTACAGTATCCTTCCCCTGGAGTGGGGAGGGAATGGGGATTTTACAGTATCCTTCCCCTGGAGTGGAGTGGGAATGGGGATTTTACAGTATCCTTCCCCTGGAGTGGGGAGGGAATGGGGATTTTGCAGTATCCTTCCCCTGGAGTGGGGAGGGAATGGGGATTTTGCAGTAACCTTCCCCTGGAGTGGGGAGGGAATGGGGATTTTACAGTATCCTTCCCCTGGAGTGGGGAGGGAATGGGGATTTTGCAGTAACCTTCCCCTGGAGTGGGGAGGGAATGGAGATTTTACATAGTTAGTTGCTAAGGTGCTAGCTGCACCTTTTACCTGTTTGTCACTTGTGATGTTTTTTTGTGTTGTATGTTATTTATATGGTGTGTTGTTATTTTTTGTTTGTTTTTAATGGAAAATGTAAACAAAGATTATTTTTTTTAAAAAAGAGAGATTTTACAGTATCCTTCCCCTGGAGTGGGGTGGGAATGGAGATTTTACAGTATCCTTCCCATGCCATGCCCACCTAGCCATGCCACGCCTACCAAGTCATGCCACACCCACCAAGATATGCCACGCCCACCAAGCCACACCCACAGGACCGGTAGTAAAAAAATTTGAAACCCACCACTGATATTAATGTATAACTAGCCATTTCTATAACACCAAATCAAGGCCAAAAGTTGGGTGTATTTATCTTTTCCTTGGCTAGGAGAAGTTGGAAGTCAATGCCCTCTTTTCTTTCTTTTTCTCTCCCCCCTTGTATCTCTCCCCCCCTTTTCCCCTCCCCGTTCCCTTCCCTTCCCTTCCTTTCCTATTTTCTTTTTCTTTTTGTATTTTATACAATAAAAATAAAAAATGGGAAAAAATAAATAAATGGATCTTTTTTTTACAGCGGCTGCAGAGAAATTCCCTGAAAGAAACTGACTTTTTTCCCCCTCTCAATTTACAACCAAAAGGGAGCCCCCCCAAAAAAGGTTGTAAAAATTTTGCACAATTCGCTTAATGTCGGAAGTTCCGGTTCCCTCTGTACAGATAGTCCTCCACTTACGAACATTCATTTAGTGACCGTTTGAAGTTACAACGGCCCTGAAAAGAAGTGACTTACGACCGTGGCAAGCATCCCCCGTGGTCACATGATCCAAAATTCAGACGCTCGGCAACAGACTCGTATTTATGACTGTCGCAGTGTCCTGGGGTCATGTGTTCCACTTTTGTGACCATCCGCCGAGCCAAGTCGAAGGGGAAAGCCAGATTCACTTAAGGACCATTTGACTAACTTAAAAAACTGCAGGGATTCACTTAACAACGATGGCAAGATGTAAAAATAGGGCAAAACCCACTTCGCCAATGTCTCGCTTAACAACAGAAATTTTGGGCTCAGTTGTAGTCATAAGTCGAGGACTACCAGTATTATAGTCTGGGCTGACTGTTTGATGCAGCATTTCCAACTGTTTTTTATGTTTTCTCTCCTTTTTACAAATTTTATTTGGTTGATCCGAAATTAAAAGACGTGCATTTTACGTTTTATATGTTTTCTCTAGTTTTGTAGGCCTCCCAGAGTCAACCGGAGTTTGGTGCCCTTAGATTAAAATTAATAAATTACGTGGCCTAGAGGAATACAGGTAGTCCTCGACTTATGACCACAACTGAGCCCAGAATTTATGTTACTGAGTGAGAAATTTAAGTTGAGTTTTGCCCCATTTTACGACTTTTCTCGCCACATTTGTTAAGTGAATCGCTGCGGTTGTTAAGCGAATCAGGCTTCCCCATGGACTTTGCTTCTCAGAAGGTCGCAAAAGGGGATCACGTGACCACCGGGACCCTGCCACCGTCATAAATGTGAGTCAGTTGCCAGGCGTGTGAATTTTGATCACTTGAGCATGGGGAGGCTGCAATGGTCGTAAGTGTGAAAGAGGGTCCCAAGTCTCTTTGTTCACTGCCGTTGTAACTTTGAATGGACACTAAATGAACTGTTGTAAGTCGAGGACTCCCTGTAACCGCTTCTGGGCAATGTTTTCTCCACAGCCGCTTGTCTAAGCCATGTGCAGGAAGTCCAGTCCAAAGGGGAACGACTTCTGTGGCAATTTATGGGCGTTTTTCCCCTCTTCCCCTGATCACAACCTCTAAAAAAATTCTATTCTATTCTCTCTCTCACTTTTTCTCTTTCTCTTTTTGTCTCTCTTTTATCTCACTCTTTCTCTTTTTCTCTTTTTCTGTTTCTTCCCCCTCTCTTTTTTCTCTTTTTTCTCTCTTTATCTCACTTTCTCTTTTTCTCTCACTTTCTCTCTTCTTTCTCTTTTTCTCTCTTTATCTCACTTTCTCTTTTTCTTTCACTTTCTTTCTCTCTCCCCTTTCTTTTCTTTTTTTGTCTTTTTATCTCACTCTTTTTCTCTTTCTCTCTTTCTTCCTCCTCTCCTTTCCTTTTTGTCTCTCTTTATCTCACTCTCCTTTTCTTTCTCTTTCTTCCCCCCTTCTTTCTTTTCTCTTGTTGTCTCTTTATCTCACTCTTTTTCTCTCACTTTCTCTCTCTCCCCCCCTTTCTCTCTCTTCTTTCTCTTTTCTTTTTTTGTCTCTTTACCTCACTCTTTTTCTCTTTCTTTCTTCCCCCTCTTCTTTCCTCTTTTTGTCTCTCTTTATCTCACTCTCCTTTTCTTTCTCTTTCTTCCCTTCTTTCTTTTCTCTTGTTGTCTCTTTATCTCACTCTTTTTCTCTCACTTTCTCTCTCCCCAATTTCTCTCTCTCTTTTCTCTCTTTCTGTCTCTTTTACTCTCCCTCCCCATTCTGTCTCTCTTCTTTCTCTCTTTTTTGTCTCTCTTTATCTCACTCTTTTTCTTTTCCTTTCTTTCTCTGTCTCTTTTTCTCTTTGTCTCTCTTTATCTCACTTTTTTCTCTGTTCCCTCACTTCTCTCTCTCTCTCTCTCTCCTTCCTCTTTCTCTTTCTTTTTCTCACTCTTTCTCTCTTTCTTATTCTTTCTCTATTTCTTTTTCTTTTGCTTTCTCTCTTTCTTTCTCTCTCTCTTCCTTTCTCTCCCCCCCCCTTCTCTCTCTCACACACAAACACACACAATTTTTCAAGGCAACCTGGGTAGCCATCTCCCTTCTTCTTTAAGGATTTCCTTGCAATCCATGTGACTCCCTGGCCTGCTTTTCCTGGCACTGCCTAATCATGGTTTGTTGTTCTCCGTGGTTCATCATGTTGAAAAGCAGAACAAGAGAGTTTGTGAACAGGAAAGAA